>NC_091227.1:26119757-26177246 GCF_040958095.1 Procambarus clarkii
GAAGATTTCCCTACCATGAAAAAATACAGTTTTTCAAAAAAGCATGTTTTTTTTCTCGTCACAGACGTGACATCTATATAATATGTATATTTAAAACCGCTCGGATGCGAATGGAACGATGTGTGAAAATTTCAAAGCAATCGGTGAAGAACTTTCTGAGATTAGCGATTTTGAACAAACGAACATTTACTTTTATATATATAAATAGACATATATATATATATATATATATATATATATATATATATATATATATATATATATATATATATATATATATATATGTGTATATATATATATATATATATATATATATATATATATATATATATATATATATATGTTAGTATATTTTGGTAGCAGTCTTTCCTGTAGACATATATTATTAAATATGACCGAAAAAGTAAGATTAATAATTCTAACACGAATTTTCTCAATCTTTCGTACATTACGCTTCACTGTTGGAGGTAAATCAAAAATCACTTCTCCAAAATTCATTTTTTATTTCTAGTCTGACGCGACACGGGCGCGTTTCGTAAAACTTATTACATTTTCAAAGACTTCACAAATACACAACTGATTAGAACTTACGTCTCTCTGATATTATATCTACATTTGAGTGAGGTGGGAAGGGTGATGTGGCATTAACACAAGACAGAACAGGAGGGGATATTAATAGGGTATTAAAAGTATCAACACAAGACAGAACAGAAACAATGGGTATTGAATAGAAGTGTTTGTAGAAAGCCTATTGGTCCATATTTCTTGATGCTTCTATATTGGAGCGGAGTCTTGAGGTGGGTAGAATATAGTTGTGCAATAATTGGCTGTTGATTGCTGGTGTTGACTTCTTGATGTGTAGTGCCTCGCAAACGTCAAGCCGCCTGCTATCGCTGTATCTATCGATGATTTCTGTGTTGTTTACTAGGATTTCTCTGGCGATGGTTTGGTTATGGGAAGAGATTATATGTTCCTTAATGGAGCCCTGTTGCTTATGCATCGTTAAACGCCTAGAAAGGGATGTTGTTGTCTTGCCTATATACTGGGTTTTTTGGAGCTTACAGTCCCCAAGTGGGCATTTGAAGGCATAGACGACGTTAGTCTCTTTTAAAGCGTTCTGTTTTGTGTCTGGAGAGTTTCTCATGAGTAGGCTGGCCGTTTTTCTGGTTTTATAGTAAATCGTCAGTTGTATTCTCTGATTTTTGTCTGTAGGGATAACGTTTCTATTAACAATATCTTTCAGGACCCTTTCCTCCGTTTTATGAGCTGTGGAAAAGAAGTTCCTGTAAAATAGTCTAATAGGGGGTATAGGTGTTGTGTTAGTTGTCTCTTCAGAGGTTGCATGGCTTTTCACTTTCCTTCTTATGATGTCTTCGATGAAACCATTGGAGAAGCCGTTATTGACTAGGACCTGCCTTACCCTACAGAGTTCCTCAGTTCTTGAAGTTCTTGAAGAACTCTGTAGGGTAAGGCAGGTCCTAGTCAATAACGGCTTCTCCAATGGTTTCATCGAAGACATCATAAGAAGGAAAGTGAAAAGCCATGCAACCTCTGAAGAGACAACTAACACAACACCTATACCCCCTATTAGACTATTTTACAGGAACTTCTTTTCCACAGCTCATAAAACGGAGGAAAGGGTCCTGAAAGATATTGTTAATAGAAACGTTATCCCTACAGACAAAAATCAGAGAATACAACTGACGATTTACTATAAAACCAGAAAAACGGCCAGCCTACTCATGAGAAACTCTCCAGACACAAAACAGAACGCTTTAAAAGAGACTAACGTCGTCTATGCCTTCAAATGCCCACTTGGGGACTGTAAGCTCCAAAAAACCCAGTATATAGGCAAGACAACAACATCCCTTTCTAGGCGTTTAACGATGCATAAGCAACAGGGCTCCATTAAGGAACATATAATCTCTTTCCATAACCAAACCATCGCCAGAGAAATCCTAGTAAACAACACAGAAATCATCGATAGATACAGCGATAGCAGGCGGCTTGACGTTTGCGAGGCACTACACATCAAGAAGTCAACACCAGCAATCAACAGCCAATTATTGCACAACTATATTCTACCCACCTCAAGACTCCGCTCCAATATAGAAGCATCAAGAAATATGGACCAATAGGCTTTCTACAAACACTTCTATTCAATACCCATTGTTTCTGTTCTGTCTTGTGTTGATACTTTTAATACCCTATTAATATCCCCTCCTGTTCTGTCTTGTGTTAATGCCACATCACCCTTCCCACCTCACTCAAATGTAGATATAATATCAGAGAGACGTAAGTTCTAATCAGTTGTGTATTTGTGAAGTCTTTGAAAATGTAATAAGTTTTACGAAACGCGCCCGTGTCGCGTCAGACTAGAAATAAAAAATGAATTTTGGAGAAGTGATTTTTTATTTACCTCCAACAGTGAAGCGTAATGTACGAAAGATTGAGAAAATTCGTGTTAGAATTATTAATCTTACTTTTTCGGTCATATTTAATAATATATATATATGTATATATATATATATATATATATATATGTATATATATATATATATATATATATATATATATATATATATATATATATATATATATATGCGAACAAGCCTGAATGGTCCCCAGGACAATATGCAACTGAAAACTCACACCCCAGAAGTGACTCGAACCCATACTCCCAGGAGCGACGCAACTGGTATGTACAAGACGCCTTAATCCACTTGACCATCACGACCGGACATAATGAGGTGATAGCCGAGGCTATTTGAACCACCCCACCGCCGGCACTCGGATAGTAATCTTGGGCATAGCATTTTACCAAATCACCTCATTCTTTGGGGAACACGTGAGGAACACAAATGCGAACAAGCCTGAATGGTCCCCAGGACAATATGCAACTGAAAACTCACACCCCAGAAGTGACTCGAACCCATACTCCCAGGAGCGACGCAACTGGTATGTACAAGACGCCTTAATCCACTTGACCATCACGACCGGACATAATGAGGTGATAGCCGAGGCTATTTGAACCACCCCACCGCCGGCACTCGGATAGTAATCTTGGGCATAGCATTTTACCAAATCACCTCATTCTTTGGGGAACACGTGAGGAACACAAATGCGAACAAGCCTGAATGGTCCCCAGGACAATATGCAACTGAAAACTCACACCCCAGAAGTGACTCGAACCCATACTCCCAGGAGCGACGCAACTGGTATGTACAAGACGCCTTAATCCACTTGACCATCACGACCGGACATAATGAGGTGATAGCCGAGGCTATTTGAACCACCCCACCGCCGGCACTCGGATAGTAATCTTGGGCATAGCATTTTACCAAATCACCTCATTCTTTGGGGAACACGTGAGGAACACAAATGCGAACAAGCCTGAATGGTCCCCAGGACAATATGCAACTGAAAACTCACACCCCAGAAGTGACTCGAACCCATACTCCCAGGAGCGACGCAACTGGTATGTACAAGACGCCTTAATCCACTTGACCATCACGACCGGACATAATGAGGTGATAGCCGAGGCTATTTGAACCACCCCACCGCCGGCACTCGGATAGTAATCTTGGGCATAGCATTTTACCAAATCACCTCATTCTTTGGGGAACACGTGAGGAACACAAATGCGAACAAGCCTGAATGGTCCCCAGGACAATATGCAACTGAAAACTCACACCCCAGAAGTGACTCGAACCCATACTCCCAGGAGCGACGCAACTGGTATGTACAAGACGCCTTAATCCACTTGACCATCACGACCGGACCACTTCTGGGGTGTGAGTTTTCAGTTGCATATTGTCCTGGGGACCATTCAGGCTTGTTCGCATTTGTGTTCCTCACGTGTTCCCCAAAGAATGAGGTGATTTGGTAAAATGCTATGCCCAAGATTACTATCCGAGTGCCGGCGGTGGGGTGGTTCAAATAGCCTCGGCTATCACCTCATTATGTCCGGTCGTGATGGTCAAGTGGATTAAGGCGTCTTGTACATACCAGTTGCGTCGCTCCTGGGAGTATGGGTTCGAGTCACTTCTGGGGTGTGAGTTTTCAGTTGCATATTGTCCTGGGGACCATTCAGGCTTGTTCGCATTTGTGTTCCTCACGTGTTCCCCAAAGAATGAGGTGATTTGGTAAAATGCTATGCCCAAGATTACTATCCGAGTGCCGGCGGTGGGGTGGTTCAAATAGCCTCGGCTATCACCTCATTATGTCCGGTCGTGATGGTCAAGTGGATTAAGGCGTCTTGTACATACCAGTTGCGTCGCTCCTGGGAGTATGGGTTCGAGTCACTTCTGGGGTGTGAGTTTTCAGTTGCATATTGTCCTGGGGACCATTCAGGCTTGTTCGCATTTGTGTTCCTCACGTGTTCCCCAAAGAATGAGGTGATTTGGTAAAATGCTATGCCCAAGATTACTATCCGAGTGCCGGCGGTGGGGTGGTTCAAATAGCCTCGGCTATCACCTCATTATGTCCGGTCGTGATGGTCAAGTGGATTAAGGCGTCTTGTACATACCAGTTGCGTCGCTCCTGGGAGTATGGGTTCGAGTCACTTCTGGGGTGTGAGTTTTCAGTTGCATATTGTCCTGGGGACCATTCAGGCTTGTTCGCATTTGTGTTCCTCACGTGTTCCCCAAAGAATGAGGTGATTTGGTAAAATGCTATGCCCAAGATTACTATCCGAGTGCCGGCGGTGGGGTGGTTCAAATAGCCTCGGCTATCACCTCATTATGTCCGGTCGTGATGGTCAAGTGGATTAAGGCGTCTTGTACATACCAGTTGCGTCGCTCCTGGGAGTATGGGTTCGAGTCACTTCTGGGGTGTGAGTTTTCAGTTGCATATTGTCCTGGGGACCATTCAGGCTTGTTCGCATTTGTGTTCCTCACGTGTTCCCCAAAGAATGAGGTGATTTGGTAAAATGCTATGCCCAAGATTACTATCCGAGTGCCGGCGGTGGGGTGGTTCAAATAGCCTCGGCTATCACCTCATTATGTCCGGTCGTGATGGTCAAGTGGATTAAGGCGTCTTGTACATACCAGTTGCGTCGCTCCTGGGAGTATGGGTTCGAGTCACTTCTGGGGTGTGAGTTTTCAGTTGCATATTGTCCTGGGGACCATTCAGGCTTGTTCGCATTTGTGTTCCTCACGTGTTCCCCAAAGAATGAGGTGATTTGGTAAAATGCTATGCCCAAGATTACTATCCGAGTGCCGGCGGTGGGGTGGTTCAAATAGCCTCGGCTATCACCTCATTATGTCCGGTCGTGATGGTCAAGTGGATTAAGGCGTCTTGTACATACCAGTTGCGTCGCTCCTGGGAGTATGGGTTCGAGTCACTTCTGGGGTGTGAGTTTTCAGTTGCATATTGTCCTGGGGACCATTCAGGCTTGTTCGCATTTGTGTTCCTCACGTGTTCCCCAAAGAATGAGGTGATTTGGTAAAATGCTATGCCCAAGATTACTATCCGAGTGCCGGCGGTGGGGTGGTTCAAATAGCCTCGGCTATCACCTCATTATGTCCGGTCGTGATGGTCAAGTGGATTAAGGCGTCTTGTACATACCAGTTGCGTCGCTCCTGGGAGTATGGGTTCGAGTCACTTCTGGGGTGTGAGTTTTCAGTTATATATATATATATATATATATATATATATATATATATATATATATGTCGCACCTAGTAGCCAGAACGCACTTCTCAGCCTACTATGCAAGGCCCGATTTGCCTATTAAGCCAAGTTTTCCTGAATTAATATATTTTCTCTAATTTTTTTCTTGTGAAATGATAAAGCTACCCATTTCATAATGTATGAGGTCAATTTATTTTTATTGGAGTTAAAATTAACGTAGATATATGACCGAACCTAACCAACCCTACCTAACCTAACCTAACCTATCTTAATAGGTTAGGTTAGGTTAGGTAGCCGAAAAAGCTAGGTTAGGTTAGGTTAGGTAGGTTAGGTAGTCGAAAAAACATTAATTCATGAAAACTTGGCTTATTAGGCAAATCGGGCCTTGCATAGTAGGCTGAGAAGTGCGTTCTGGCTACTAGTTACGACATATATATATATATATATATATATATATATATATATATATATATATATATATATATATATATATATATATATATATATATATATATATATATATATTATTAAATATGACCGAAAAAGTAAGATTAATAATTCTAACACGAATTTTCTCAATCTTTCGTACATTTTTTTTCACTGTTGGAGGTAATTCAAAAGAAGAATTATTAATAGATAAGTGGTAATTTATAAAATTAATAGATAAGTATAATAAGTGTTAGAATTATTAATCTTACTTTTTCGGTCATATTTAATAATATATGTCTACAGGAAAGACTGCTACCAAAATATACTAATATATATATATATATATATATATATATATATATATATATATATATATATATATATATATATATATATATATATATATATATATATATATATATATATATATATATATATTGTGACGATAATCTCCTTCAAGAGATTGAGCCTGCTCTTCCCTCCACAAATACGTCGCAACAAATATATATAACTACTATGGAAGAAATGTCCAACAACGACAACAACACCAGCAAGGTTTGCCAGAGAGCAAAACGTATGCAGCCAGGGACACCTGCTCAGACTCAAACCGCCAAACTACCTGTCTTACTACCGGCTCCGCTGATTGGTCGCCGGTCTGGCTGCAACTGCACTCGCCCCCCCCCCATACTACTTGATGTCTGGGGTCGCCACGACCTCAGACCTCAGAATATTCAGTGCTTCCACAGTTAACACTTCTCCCGGCTAGACGTAAGCGTGTACTGAGAGAGGTGGTAGCTTAAAGCCAATATTCCAGCACCTCACATTTATTTTTGTATTGCACTTCTTGTTATTTTGTCTTAACGTAACTTTTCATTGTGTCATTTAATTATTCTTATTATTTTGATTGATTGATTTTATTATACAAATTTGTTTGTCCATTTTTTCATGTTTTGATTTATTTAACGTAATTAAAATTTCATTGTTAAAGTTTACTTGTGTTTTGTGTGTCTTCTCCTTACCTTACCACAGACGAAGTTCCAGTTTTTTCTATTTTTTTTTATAACTATGTGACGAGGCCATACCCCTAGCCTTAAACAGCCGAACACCAACGCGTTATCGTCACAATATATATATATATATATATATATATATATATATATATATATATATATATATATATATATATATATATATATATATATATATATGCTAGCAGTACCCGATCACGCATTGGCCGGGTACTGCTAGTATATATTCCTGTCCCCTGAAACCATCCCTGTCCCCCAGTCCCCCCCTCCCCCACAATTTCCCCCCTCCCCCGTCTCCTCGGCCTCCCAACCATTCCTCACTCCACCGTCCCCTTGTCCTCCCCACCATTCCCCACTCACCCATCCCCTCTTCCTTCCCATCATGCCCCACTTCCCTGTCCCTTTGTCCTACACACCATTCTCCAGTCCCCCCATTCCCTCGTCCCCCACCATCCCAAACTCCCCCGTCCCCTCGTCCTTCCCCACCATTACCCCCTCCATTGTCCCCTCGTCCTCCACATCATCTCTCACTTCCGTCCCCTCGTCATCCCCACCATTCCCCACTCCCTCGTCCGATGCCTTCCCAAATGGTCTCATGTTCACATCAGAAAATTGGGAACATCAAGTGATGTGATGTTCCCATCACTGAAATATAAGAAAAACAGTTACAAAATGAAATGGAAATATGAAAAGTAAAAAAATAAACTATACTCCCAAAGTGAAAGGTATGGTAAACAACACAGCTCAGTTCCAACGCAATTCACACAAAATTAAATCAAAATGAAAAATGAATAAAAATCTATGAAAATTCAATTTAACAAACATAGAAACATTGAAATGGAATTGTTACATATTTAGAATAGCATGTGTGTTCCTCCTACATGCAACAGATGGCGCTGTTTTTTAAAAAATGTATAGTTTTACCTGTAACAGGTGTGGCATACTTACGAAATGAACGGTATGGTAAACAACACAGCTCAATTCTAACACAATGTCACACAAAATAATTCAATAAAAATAAAACAAATCAAAACCTATGAAATTAAAATTTATCAATGCAATCGGGAACATTCAAATGGAATTCGTGGCATTTAGTATAACGTGCATGTTGCTATTATGTGCAACAGATGGCGCTGTTTTTCAAAAATGCATGTTTTTTTCCTGTCACAGAGGTGGTATCTATATAGTAGGTATATAAAAGGACGCGCATATTCGAATGGAATGTTGTGTCAGAATTTCAAAGCAATTGGTGAAGAACTTTGGGAGATTACAGCGTGTGTTACTCTTACATCCAACAGATGGCGATGTTTTCTAAAAAAAAAGCATGTTTTCTCCAGTCACAGGTAAGGTATGTATATATTAAGTATATAGAAACACTCCCCAATTCGAATGAAAAACAAAACATTTCAAAAAGAGCATGTATTATTCCGTCGCATACGGGACATCAATATAATTTGTACATAAAAACCTGATCGGATGCGAATAGAACATTGTGTGAAAATTTCAAAACAATCGGTGAAGAACTTTCGGAGATTAACGATTTTGAACAAACGAACTTTTCCATTTATATTTATATATTAGGCACTTGAGATATGGGTGTCACCAGTTTTTTTTTTTAATGAACTGGGTACGAAGCAAATTGAAACAAGAAGAGTCGGAACTTCAACGTGAAAATACAGATGGGGAAATGTACACTGCATTATGAAAACCACGAGTTACTACTGGAACCCAAATAGGAGAACCAGCAGTTGCTACAGCTGGACCCCAACTATGAGAACCAGCAGTTGCTGCAGCTGGACACAAACTATGAGAACCAGCAGTTGCTACAACTGGACCCCAACAATGAGAACCAGCAGTTGCTACAGCTGGACCCCAACAATGAGAACCAGCAGTTGCTACAGCTGGACCCCAACAATAAGAACCAGCAGTTGCTACAGCTGGACCCCAACAATGAGAACCAGCAGTTGCTACAGCTGGACCCCAACAATAAGAACCAGCAGTTGCTACAGCTGGACCCCAACAATAAGAACCAGCAGTTGCTACAGCGGGACCCCAACTATGAGAACCAGCAGTTGCTACAGATGGACCCCAACTATGAGAACCAGCAGTTGCTATAACTGGACCACAACAATGAGAACCAGTAGTTGCTACAGCTGGACCCAACAATAAGAACAAGCAGTTGCTACAACTGGACCCCAACAATGAGAACCAGCAGTTGCTACAACTGGACCCCAACAATGAGAACCAGTAGTTGCTGCAGCTGGACCCCAACAATGAGAACCAGCAGTTGCTACAACTGGACCCCAACAATAAGAACCAGCAGTTGCTACAGCTGGACCCCAACAATGAGAACCAGCAGTTGCGACAGCTGGACCCCAACAATAAGAACCAGCAGTTGCTACAGCTGGACCCCAACAATAAGAACCAGCAGTTCCTACAGCTGGACCCCAACAATGAGAACCAGCAGTTGCTACAGCTGGACCCCAACAATAAGAACCAGCAGTTGCTACAGCTGGACCCCAACAATAAGAACCAGCAGTTGCTACAGCTGGACCCCAACAATGAGAACCAGCAGTTGCTACAGCTGGACCCCAACAATAAGAACCAGCAGTTGCTACAGCTGGACCCCAACAATAAGAACCAGTAGTTGCTACAGCTGGACCCCAACAATGAGAACCAGCAGTTGCTACAACTGGATCCCAACAATAAGAACCAGCAGTTGCTACAACTGGACCCCAACAATAAGAACCAGCAGTTGCTACAGCTGGACCCCAACAATGAGAACCAGCAGTTGCTACAGCTAGACCCCAACAATAAGAACCAGCAGTTGCTACAGCTGGACCCCAACAATGAGAACCAGCAGTTGCTACAGCTGGACCCCAACAATAAGAACCAGCAGTTGCTACAGCAGGACCCCAACAATAAGAACCAGCAGTTGCTACAGCTGGACCCCAACAATGAAAACCAGCAGTTGCTACAGCTGGACCCCAACAATAAGAACCAGTAGTTGCTACAGCTGGACCCCAACAATAAGAACCATCAGTTGCTACAGCTGGACCCCAACAATGAGAACCAGCAGTTGCTACAGCTGGACCCCAACAATAAGAACCAGCAGTTGCTACAACTGGACCCCAACAAAAAGAACCAGCAGTTGCTACAGCTGGACCCCAACAATGAGAACCAGCAGTTGCTACAGCTGGACCCCAACAATAAGAACCAGTAGTTGCTACAGCTGGACCCCAACAATGAGAACCAGCAGTTGCTACAGCTGGACCCCAACAATGAGAACCAGCAGTTGCTACAGCTGGACCCCAACAATAAGAACCAGCAGTTGCTACACCTGGACCCCAACAATAAGAACCAGTAGTTGCTACAGCTGGACCCCAACAATAAGAACCAGCAGTTGCTACAACTGGACCCCAACAATGAGAACCAGCAGTTGCTACAGCTGGACCCCAACAATAAGAACCAGTAGTTGCTACAGCTGGACCCCAACAATGAGAACCAGCAGTTGCTACAGCTGGACCCCAACAATAAGAACCAGCAGTTGCTACAGCTGGACCCCAACAATGAGAACCAGCAGTTGCTACAGCTGGACCCCAACAATAAGAACCAGTAGTTGCTACACCTGGACCCCAACAATAAGAACCAGTAGCTGCTACACCTGGACCCCAACAATAAGAACCAGCAGTTGTATACAGCTGGACCCCAACAATAAGAACCAGCAGTTGCTACAGCTGGACCCCAACAATAAGAACCAGTAGTTGCTACAGCTGGACCCCAACAATGAGAACCAGCAGTTGCTACAGCTGGACCCCAACAATAAGAACCAGCAGTTGCTACAGCTGGACCCCAACAATAAGAACCAGCAGTTGCTACAGCTGGACCCCAACAATAAGAACCAGTAGATGCTACAGCTGGACCCCAAAAATAAGAACCAGCTGGACCCCAACAATAAGAACCAGCAGTTGCTACAGCTGGACCCCAACAATAAGAACCAGCAGTTGCTACAGCTGGACCCCAACAATAAGAACCAGCAGTTGCTACAGCTGGACCCCAACAATAAGAACCAGCAGTTGCTACAGCTGGACCCCAACAATAAGAACCAGCAGTTGCTACAGCTGGACCCCAACAATAAGAACCAGCAGTTGCTACAACTGGACCCCAACAATAAGAACCAGCAGTTGCTACAACTGGACCCCAACAATGAGAACCAGTAGTTGCTACACCTGGACCCCAACAACAAGAACCAGCAGTTGCTACAACTGGACCCCAACAATGAGAACCAGCAGTTGCTACAACTGGACCCCAACAATGAGAACCAGCAGTTGCTACAACTGGATCCCAACAATGAGAACCAGCAGTTGCTACAGCTGGACCCCAACAATAAGAACCAGCAGTTGCTACAGCTGGACCCCAACAATAAGAACCAGTAGTTGCTACAGCTGGACCCCAACAATAAGAACCAGCAGTTGCTACAGCTGGACCCCAACAATAAGAACCAGCAGTTGCTAGAGCTGGACCCCAACAATAAGAACCAGCAGTTGCTACAGCTGGACCCCAACAATAAGAACCAGCAGTTGCTACAGCTGGACCCCAACAATAAGAACCAGCAGTTGCTACAGCTGGACCCCAACAATAAGAACCAGCAGTTGCTACAGCTGGACCCCAACAATAAGAACCAGCAGTTGCTACAGCTGGACCCCAACAATAAGAACCAGCAGTTGCTACAGCTGGACCCCAACAATAAGAACCAGCAGTTGCTACAGCTGGACCCCAACAATAAGAACCAGTAGTTGCTACAGCTGGACCCCAACAATAAGAACCAGCAGTTGCTACAGCTGGACCCCAACAATGAGAACCAGCAGTTGCTACAGCTGGACCCCAACAATAAGAACCAGCAGTTGCTACAGCTGGACCCCAACAATTAGAACCAGCAGTTGCTACAGCTGGACCCCAACAATAAGAACCAGCAGTTGCTACAGCTGGACCCCAACAATAAGAACCAGCAGTTGCTACAGCTGGACCCCAACAATAAGAACCAGCAGTTGCTACAGCTGGACCCCAACAATAAGAACCAGCAGTTGCTACAGCTGGACCCCAACAATAAGAACCAGCAGTTGCTACAGCTGGACCCCAACAATAAGAACCAGCAGTTGCTACAGCTGGACCCCAACAATAAGAACCAGCAGTTGCTACAGCTGGACCCCAACAATAAGAACCAGCAGTTGCTACAGCTGGACCCCAACAATAAGAACCAGCAGTTGCTACAGCTGGACCCCAACAATAAGAACCAGCAGTTGCTACAGCTGGACCCCAACAATAAGAACCAGTAGTTGCTACAGCTGGACCCCAACAATAAGAACCAGCAGTTGCTACAGCTGGACCCCAACAATAAGAACCAGCAGTTGCTACAGCTGGATCCCAACAATAAGAACCAGCAGTTGCTACAGCTGGACCCCAACAATAAGAACCAGCAGTTGCTCCAGCTGGACCCCAACAATAAGAACCAGTAGTTGCTACAACTGGACCCCAACAATAAGAACCAGCAGTTGCTACAACTGGACCCCAACAATAAGAACCAACAGTTGCTACAGCTGGACCCCAACAATAAGAACCAGTAGTTGCTACAACTGGACCCCAACAATAAGAACCAGTAGTTGCTACAACTGGACCCCAACAATAAGAACCAGCAGTTGCTACAGCTGGACCCCAACAATGAGAACCAGCAGTTGCTACAGCTGGACCCCAACAATAAGAACCAGTAGTTGCTACAGCTGGACCCCAACAATGAGAACCAGCAGTTGCTACAGCTGGACCCCAACAATGAGAACCAGCAGTTGCTACAACTGGACCCCAACAATGAGAACCAGCAGTTGCTACAGCTGGACCCCAACAATAAGAACCAGTAGTTGCTACAGCTGGACCCCAACAATAAGAACCAGCAGTTGCTACAACTGGACCCCAACAATAAGAACCAGCAGTTGCTACAGCTGGACCCCAACAATAAGAACCAGCAGTTGCTACAGCTGGACCCCAACAATGAGAACCAGCAGTTGCGACAGCTGGACCCCAACAATAAGAACCAGCAGTTGCTACAGCTGGACCCCAACAATAAGAACCAGCAGTTCCTACAGCTGGACCCCAACAATGAGAACCAGCAGTTGCTACAGCTGGACCCCAACAATAAGAACCAGCAGTTGCTACAGCTGGACCCAACAATAAGAACCAGCAGTTGCTACAGCTGGACCCCAACAATGAGAACCAGCAGTTGCTACAGCTGGACCCCAACAATAAGAACCAGCAGTTGCTACAGCTGGACCCCAACAATAAGAACCAGCAGTTGCTACAGCTGGACCCCAACAATGAGAACCAGCAGTTGCTACAACTGGACCCCAACAATAAGAACCAGCAGTTGCTACAACTGGACCCCAACAATAAGAACCAGCAGTTGCTACAGCTGGACCCCAACAATGAGAACCAGCAGTTGCTACAGCTGGACCCCAACAACAAGAACCAGCAGTTGCTACAGCTGGACCCCAACAATGAGAACCAGCAGTTGCTACAGCTGGACCCCAACAATAAGAACCAGTAGTTGCTACACCTGGACCCCAACAATAAGAACCAGTAGTTGCTACACCTGGACCCCAACAATAAGAACCAGCAGTTGCTACAGCTGGACCCCAACAATAAGAACCAGCAGTTGCTACAGCTGGACCCCAACAATAAGAACCAGTAATTGCTACAGCTGGACCCCAACAATGAGAACCAGCAGTTGCTACAGCTGGACCCCAACAATAAGAACCAGCAGTTGCTACAGCTGGACCCCAACAATAAGAACCAGCAGTTGCTACAGCTGGAACCCAACAATAAGAACCAGTAGTTGCTACACCTGGACCCCAACAACAAGAACCAGCAGTTGCTACAACTGGACCCCAACAATGAGAACCAGCAGTTGCTACAACTGGACCCCAACAATGAGAACCAGCAGTTGCTACAACTGGACCCCAACAATGAGAACCAGCAGTTGCTACAGCTGGACCCCAACAATAAGAACCAGCAGTTGCTACAGCTGGACCCCAACAATAAGAACCAGCAGTTGCTACAGCTGGACCCCAACAATAAGAACCAGCAGTTGCTACAGCTGGACCCCAACAATAAGAACCAGCAGTTGCTACAGCTGGACCCCAACAATAAGAACCAGCAGTTGCTACAGCTGGACCCCAACAATAAGAACCAGCAGTTGCTACAGCTGGACCCCAACAATAAGAACCAGTAGTTGCTACAGCTGGACCCCAACAATAAGAACCAGCAGTTGCTACAGCTGGACCCCAACAATAAGAACCAGCAGTTGCTACAGCTGGACCCCAACAATAAGAACCAGCAGTTGCTACAGCTGGACCCCAACAATGAGAACCAGCAGTTGCTACAGCTGGACCCCAACAATGAGAACCAGCAGTTGCTACAGCTGGACCCCAACAATAAGAACCAGCAGTTGCTACAGCTGGACCCCAACAATAAGAACCAGCAGTTGCTACAGCTGGACCCCAACAATAAGAACCAGCAGTTGCTACAGCTGGACCCCAACAATAAGAACCAGCAGTTGCTACAGCTGGACCCCAACAATAAGAACGAGTAGTTGCTACAGCTGGACCCCAACAATAAGAACCAGCAGTTGCTACAGCTGGACCCCAACAATAAGAACCAGCAGTTGCTACAGCTGGACCCCAACAATAAGAACCAGCAGTTGCTACAGCTGGACCCCAACAATGAGAACCAGCAGTTGCTACAGCTGGACCCCAACAATGAGAACCAGCAGTTGCTACAGCTGGACCCCAACAATGAGAACCAGCAGTTGCTACAGCTGGACCCCAACAATGAGAACCAGCAGTTGCTACAGCTGGACCCCAACAATGAGAACCAGCAGTTGCTACAGCTGGACCCCAACAATAAGAACCAGCAGTTGCTACAACTGGACCCCAACAATAAGAACCAGCAGTTGCTACAGCTGGACCCCAACAATGAGAACCAGCAGTTGCTACAGCTGGACCCCAACAATAAGAACCAGTAGTTGCTACAGCTGGACCCCAACAATGAGAACCAGCAGTTGCTACAGCTGGACCCCAACAATGAGAACCAGCAGGTGCTACAACTGGACCCCAACAATGAGAACCAGCAGTTGCTACAGCTGGACCCCAACAATAAGAACCAGCAGTTGCTACAGCTGGACCCCAACAATGAGAACCTGCAGTTGCTACAGCTGGACCCCAAGAATGAGAACCAGCAGTTGCTACAGCTGGACCCCAAGAATGAGAACCAGCAGTTGCTACAGCTGGACCCCAAGAATGAGAACCAGCAGTTGCTACAGCTGGACCCCAACAATAAGAACCAGCAGTTGCTACAGCTGGACCCCAACAATAAGAACCAGCAGTTGCTACAGCTGGACCCCAACAATAAGAACCAGCAGTTGCTACAGCTGGACCCCAACAATAAGAACCAGCAGTTGCTACAGCTGGACCCCAACAATAAGAACCAGCAGTTGCTACAGCTGGACCCCAACAATAAGAACCAGCAGTTGCTACAGCTGGACCCCAACAATAAGAACCAGCAGTTGCTACAGCTGGACCCCAACAATAAGAACCAGCAGTTGCTACAACTGGACCCCAACAATAAGAACCAGCAGTTGCTACAGCTGGACCCCAACAATGAGAACCAGCAGTTGCTACAGCTGGACCCCAACAATGAGAACCAGCAGTTGCTACAGCTGGACCCCAACAATGAGAACCAGCAGTTGCTACAGCTGGACCCCAACAATAAGAACCAGCAGTTGCTACAGCTGGACCCCAACAATAAGAACCAGCAGTTGCTACAGCTGGACCCCTACAATGAGAACCAGTAGTTGCTACAGCTGGACCCCAACAATGAGAACCAGTAGTTGCTACAGCTGGACCCCAACAATGAGAACCAGTAGTTGCTACAGCTGGACCCCAACAATGAGAACCAGCAGTTGCTACAGCTGGACCCCAACAATAAGAACCAACAGTTGCTACAGCTGGACCCCAACAATGAGAACCAGCAGTTGCTACAGCTGGACCCCAACAATGAGAACCAGTAGTTGCTACAGCTGGACCCCAACAATGAGAACCAGTAGTTGCTACAGCTGGACCCCAACAATAAGAACCAGCAGTTGCTACAGCTGGACATAAACTCTGTGTAAAGAAAACACAAAAAACATAATAGGAAAACTTTACATTGGCGGGACGCCCCGATGACGCAAGACTTGCCACCACCTGAGGGTTCCCCGCAATACTGACCCACCCACCCCCCACCCGTCGCTGGTGGGCTGACACCTGCCGCGGCCTGCCTGTTGTCTCCCCCCACCACCACCTGGACTCTGGTGGGCTGACACCTGCCGCGGCCTGCCTGTTGTCTCCCCCCACCACCACCTGGACCCTGGTGGGCTGACACCTGCCGCGGCCTGCCTGTTGTCTCCCCCCACCACCACCAGGACCCTGGTGGGCTGACACCTGCCGCGGCCTGCCTGTTGTCTCCCTCCACCACCACCTGGACCCTGGTGGGCTGACACCTGCCGCGGCCTGCCTGTTGTCTCCCCCCACCACCACCTGCACCCTGGTGGGCTGACACCTGCCGCGGCCTGCCTGTTGTCTCCCCCCACCACCACCTGGACCCTGGTGGGCTGACACCTGCCGCGGCCTGCCTGTTGTCTCCCCCCACCACCACCTGGACCCTGGTGGGCTGACACAAGCCGCGGCCTGCCTGTTGTCTCCCCCCACCACCACCTGGACCCTGGTGGGCTGACACCTGCCGCGGCCTGCCTGTTGTCTCCCCCACCACCACCTGCACCCTGGTGGGCTGACACCTACCGCGGCCTGCCTGTTGTCTCCCCCCACCACCACCAGGACCCTGGTGGGCTGACACCTGCCGCGGCCTGCCTGTTGTCTCCCCCACCACCACCTGGACCCTGGTGGGCTGACACCTGCCGCGGCCTGCCTGTTGTCTCCCCCCACCACCACCTGGACCCTGGTGGGCTGACACCTGCCGCGGCCTGCCTGTTGTCTCCCCCCACTACCACCAGGACCCTGGTGGGCTGACACCTGCCGCGGCCTGCCTGTTGTCTCCCCCCACCACCACCTGCACCCTGGTGGGCTGACACCTGCCGCGGCCTGCCTGTTGTCTCCCCCCACCACCACCTGGACCCTGGTGGGCTGACACCTGCCGCGGCCTGCCTGTTGTCTCCCTCCACCACCACCAGGACCCTGGTGGGCTGACACCTGCCGTGGCCAGCCTGTTGTCTCCCCCCACCACCACCTGCACCCTGGTGGGCTGACACCTGCCGCGGCCTGCCTGTTGTCTCCCCCCACCACCACCTGGACCCTGGTGGGCTGACACCTGCCGTGGCCAGCCTGTTGTCTCCCCCCACCACCACCTGCACCCTGGTGGGCTGACACCTGCCGCGGCCTGCCTGTTGTCTCCCCCCACCACCACCAGAACCCTGGTGGGCTGACACCTGCCGCGGCCTGCCTGTTGTCTCCCTCCACCACCACCAGGACCCTGGTGGGCTGACACCTGCCGCGGCCTGCCTGTTGTCTCCCTCCACCACCACCTGGACCCTGGTGGGCTGACACCTGCCGCGGCCTGCCTGTTGTCTCCCTCCACCACCACCTGGACCCTGGTGGGCTGACACCTGCCGCGACCTGCCTACACTGTCCTATCCTGTCACCTTGCTTGGTACTATCCCCTCACCTTACACTGTGCTCCACTATCATCTTACAGTGTCCTACCCTATCATGTTGTAATCCACAAGTTAGTAGGAATTATTAGCTAGAGGATCATTACTACAACACTTAACGAATGATGATTGAAAGTACATGTAAGTAGACAGACTATGGATCACATATCTAAGAAAGGTCAATGGATTAAGACCGAAGCTGTTTAGCCAAATTAATAATTCCTGGAAAGAGGAATTATTCTTCGTCAGGCTTCAAGGATCAAGGTTACCGCTCTAGGGATAAGGTTAATCGGATTATACCTTCCTCGAGAGGCGTGGTGAAATGGTTGAGGCCATGGCTGACTGGAGTCAGTCTGATTGTGGAGGTTGAATTAGCAAGTCCTTTGGATCCCCGTTTGCGGCAGCAACGAAGTGTAGCAGACAGCTATGCGGGAGCCTGTTGTGATCTTAGTGACCAAGTTAAGTCTGCAGTAAGTGAGTATTGAATGTAAGACTAACCGGGTGTGGAGCGTTGTAGTAATCATTCCGTATTAGGGACTTAGGCCGAAGTTACGAGTGTGTGTGGTGATCGCGGAGGTCAAGTGGTCTATGGGTATTGGAAGTGTATTGACCTAATAGAGTATGTTAATATATTATTATTTGTCAGAGTCTATTCTTTGTAATTAAATGACAAAACCCGACGGCCTTTAAATACCTTCCATATGTTCATTCATTGTGTTCCAGTACAAACCTAGTGGTACGCCTCAAGGGTCTGGTGTGTACTCACCTAGTTGTGTTTGCGGGGGTTGAGCTCTGGCTCTTTGGTCCCGCCTCTCAACCGTCAATCAACAGGTGTACATGAGCCTATCGGGCTCTGTCATATCTACACTTGAAACTGTGTATGGAGTCAGCCTCCACCACATCACTTCCTAATGCATTCCATTTGTCAACCACTCTGACACTAAAAAAGTTCTTTCTAATATCTCTGTGGCTCATTTGGGCACTCAGTTTCCACCTGTGTCCCCTTGTGCGTGTTCCCCTTGTGTTAAATAGACTGTCTTTATCTACCCTATCAATCCCCTTCAGAATCTTGAATGTGGTGATCATGTCCCCCCTAACTTCCAGCGAAGTGAGGTTTAATTCCCGTAGTCTCTCATCGTAGCTCATACCTCTCAGCTCGGGTACTAGTCTGGTGGCAAACCTTTGAACCTTTTCCAGTTTAGTCTTATCCTTGACTAGATATGGACTCCATGCTGGGGCTGCATACTCCAGGATTGGCCTGACATATGTGGTATACAAAGTTCTGAATGATTCTTTACACAAGTTTCTGAATGCCGTTCGTATGTTGGCCAGCCTGGCATATGCCGCTGATGTTATCCGCTTGATATGTGCTGCAGGA
Organism: Procambarus clarkii; assembly: GCF_040958095.1. Lineage (NCBI taxonomy): Eukaryota > Metazoa > Arthropoda > Malacostraca > Decapoda > Cambaridae > Procambarus > Procambarus clarkii. The sequence continues at coordinate 26,138,977 of NC_091227.1, forward strand.
GACAGGTCTGGCGTGATATCAACCCCCAAGTCTTTTTCCTTCTCTGACTCCTGAAGAATTTCCTCTCCCAGATGATACCTTGTATCTGGCCTCCTGCTCCCTACACCTATCTTCATTACATTACATTTGGTTGGGTTAAACTCTAACAACCATTTGTTCGACCATTCCTTCAGCTTGTCTAGGTCTTCTTGAAGCCTCAAACAGTCCTCTTCTGTTTTAATCCTTCTCATAATTTTAGCATCGTCCGCAAACATTGAGAGAAATGAATCGATACCCTCCGGGAGATCATTTACATATATCAGAAACAAGATAGGACCGAGTACAGAGCCCTGTGGGGCTCCACTGGTGACTTCACGCCAATCACTCATGTGTGATTCATGTGTGTAGGAGTATAGGTGGTAGTAACGGTTGCTGAGGCAAGGTGTTATGTGTTGTGTAATCGCTGTGTTCGGAATGAACCGGGGTTTAGCGTCACGACATATTTAGTGGCAGCGCAAACAGGTTTTGGAACACTTTGCGAGATGAAGGAAGTGTGGTTCTGGTTTAGTTGGTGAGGGAATGTTCGGGAAATGGTAGACGTCGGGTTGTGGTGAGAATGGTGGTGACTAGACGGAGGAAAGAAGGGTCAGGTGAGACCAGGTCAGAGGAGTTAGTTAATTAAAGGGACTAGGCCATTGTGGGGCACATGAGGGGTTTATTTCTTTCTTTCCAGATTCCCGCAACGAGAGACGGCTAAGATGCAAGTCTGGATCACTGAAGCATCGGGATCCAAAACAAGTGCAGTGTTCGTAGTGCGGATTATACAGTGTTCGTAGTGCGGATTATACAGTGTTCGTAGTGCGGATTATACAGTGTTCGTAGTGCGGATTATACAGTGTTCGTAGTGCTGATTATACAGCGTGGCGAGGTAAACTAGCGCGGGTGAATGTGGGCCAGCGTGGGCCATGTGCGGGCCAAGCGAGCCGCACCTTGGAGCTTGTTTTATATCGTTGGTAAGGCGGAAATAGTAAGAAACCGTTGCTAAGGTGAAATTAAGCGTGAAAACTACGTAATTTAAAGTTAATTAAATTTCATGTAACGTGTAAATCGAATATTTTAAGGATAATGAAATATTACCTAAAGTACTGTGCGAGTTCCGGCGTTGTCAGGTGTAGATACAGAAAATAGGCGCAGTGAATTATGGACGCCTTGGCATAGCGAGCGACGCATAATTTGACGTCTGGGGTTCACCGTCTAGTGTACCCTGGAGAGGGCCATGGAGATTTTTAGTGGGTGCAGGTATCATTATGGAGCGTGTCCCGTTGGTGGGGGTGTGTGGCGCCGGGAGTAGTGCATGGTTGTGTATTGGTGTTTGGACGCCAAGTGATTATGTATTGGCATTTGTATGCCGGGTTGTGTAGTGGAGTGCACATGTAGTGGCTTATCAGCATAATGCATAGTATTTACTGTAGTGAATTGTGCATGTTTTGACTGTTGATATTATGGATGTAGTATAGTGCATGACATTGTTGGCATTGTAGCGATTAGGTGTAGCATGTGTAGCATTACTGGTAATTTTAACGCCGTGTGTTGATGGCGTTGGGGACGCCGTGTGTTGTGTTGAGGGCGTTGGGGACGCCGTGTGTTGTGTTGAGGGCGTTGGGGACGCCGTGTGTTGTGTTGAGGGCGTTGGGGACGCCGTGTGTTGTGTTGAGGGCGTTGGGGACGCCGGGTGTTGTGTTGAGGGCGTTGGGGACGCCGGGTGTTGTGTTGAGGGCGTTGGGGACGCCGTGTGTTGTGTTGAGGGCGTTGGGGACGCCGGGTGTTGTGTTGAGGGCGTTGGGGACGCCGGGTGCTGTGTTGAGGGCGTTGGGGACGCCGGGTGCTGTGTTGAGGGCGTTGGGGACGCCGTGTGTTGTGTTGAGGGCGTTGGGGACGCCGTGTGTTGTGTTTAGGGCGTTGGGGACGCCGGGTGTTGTGTTGAGGGCGTTGGGGACGCCGGGTGCTGTGTTGAGGGCGTTGGGGACGCCAGTGGGTGGTGTAGTGTAGTGGCGTTTGGACGCCTGGTATGGAGTGTGGTGTTGTGGAGTATATGGTGGCGCAGGGGCGCCAGGTAGTGGTCGGTAAGGTGAGTATTGGCGTAGCAAGGTCGGTGCGTTAGGACGCAGGAAGTGGTTGTAGGGATGTGTGGTGTTATAATGATGTCATCAGTGGTTGGGATGACCAGAGGTAATGGTGTGTTGGAGTGGGTAAGTCTTATGGATAAGATGAAATGTGGATAAATGCAGGAGTTGGTGGCTGCAGTAGGCGAGCCAAGTCGATATATCTACAAGACTCATAAAAGACTAATAAAAATTCATTATTTCATTAAAATTTTCATTAATTAAGTCGGAGTGGGTAAGTCTTATGGATAAGATTACAATGTAGAATTTCAAAATTTCAGGTGTTGGTGGTTGCAGTGGACGAGCCAAGTACATACATTAATTTCTCATTAATTAAGTTGTTACAGGAATCTCGCTAGAAGCGAGCCAGTGGCAGTATGATGCTTTAGTGACATTAGTTGTGAAATTATTTTAATGAGGTATTTATTGTGATAATGTATGTGTATGTATATACTGTATATTACCTCATCGGCATCATTACTGAGTGTTAGGCATGAGAAGGTCCCCGGGATCATGTCACAGAGCTTCAGGTAGAGTAGAAGGGAAGCTATGAGGCTACACTCAGTTATTCTAGAAAAAAAGGGGGGTGGAAGTGAAGCCAACGTGACGTTATTGGCGAAATTCGCCCCCTGACATCAAAGCAGGGATAAGGGTCAGCTGCAATGGTTTTGCAGCTGCGCTCAGGCTATATACGGGGAGAGAGTAAGGAGCCGAGGGGGTTATGTAATAATGGGATCGAGCCAGGGGGCTCCGAGGGAATATTTTGCAGGTACAGCGGTCGGGAAGGTGTGAATACAGGTGGACACACTCTGGGCGGATGGGCCTAGACCAGAGAGCTGTGAGGGATCTACAGCGTTCTGGGATTGGTGCCCTGGAACGAGACGTCAGCACAGACCCAAGGGAACATGACCCTGGGGTAGGAATCTTCGTTGCTCTGGAGGCCAGGATCACGTTAGCTCAGAGCAACGATGGGACATTGACAACATTCACCAGGCTGGACAGCCTGGGTTTTGTCTGGGTCATGGAGGATCTATGACCTAGCAACCATGGGACACGAAGACAAGAGAAGTGATGCTGCCAATTGTGGAGGAGGCCAGTGAAACATTGTGTGATCATTGTAAGCCCTTATGTCAAAAGTACAGGGCAAGATGTTAAAGTATAATTAACTTATTACTAAGGATGAAGAACCTTAGATATATATGTGTTGTGTATATATTAATGGCTAGTGTCATTTCTGTTTAAGTGCCAGCATTCTGGTCCATGTAATTTTATGGTTATGTTTGTATGTAATTATATGTCAGCAGTTTAGGTATATGTGCATTGTTGGAGATGGGAAAAATTATTACAGACTATTTTACCTGTGCTATGATGTGAATATAATGTATATGTTGGAGAAGTGTTGTGAGTCATGTCGGGGAAAATTTTAATTTATTTCATTGTGTGTATGATGAACTTATTGGATGATTTTTTAGTTGTACATATATGGTGGGTGCATCCTCCAGGTCCTTGCACTAATGAAACCATTGCAATGATGCATATGGGGACATATGCGTGTTTAAGGAGGGGAGTGGTGTTGTAATCCACAAGTTAGTAGGAATTATTAGCTAGAGGATCATTACTACAACACTTAACGAATGATGATTGAAAGTACATGTAAGTAGACAGACTATGGATCACATATCTAAGAAAGGTCAATGGATTAAGACCGAAGCTGTTTAGCCAAATTAATAATTCCTGGAAAGAGGAATTATTCTTCGTCAGGCTTCAAGGATCAAGGTTACCGCTCTAGGGATAAGGTTAATCGGATTATACCTTCCTCGAGAGGCGTGGTGAAATGGTTGAGGCCATGGCTGACTGGAGTCAGTCTGATTGTGGAGGTTGAATTAGCAAGTCCTTTGGATCCCCGTTTGCGGCAGCAACGAAGTGTAGCAGACAGCTATGCGGGAGCCTGTTGTGATCTTAGTGACCAAGTTAAGTCTGCAGTAAGTGAGTATTGAATGTAAGACTAACCGGGTGTGGAGCGTTGTAGTAATCATTCCGTATTAGGGACTTAGGCCGAAGTTGCGAGTGTGTGTGGTGATCGCGGAGGTCAAGTGGTCTATGGGTATTGGAAGTGTATTGACCTAATAGAGTATGTTAATATATTATTATTTGTCAGAGTCTATTCTTTGTAATTAAATGACAAAACACGACGGCCTTTAAATACCTTCCATATGTTCATTCATTGTGTTCCAGTACAAACCTAGTGGTACGCCTCAAGGGTCTGGTGTGTGTAGGAGTATAGGTGGTAGTAACGGTTGCTGAGGCAAGGTGTTATGTGTTGTGTAATCGCTGTGTTCGGAATGAACCGGGGTTTAGCGTCACGACAATTACCTTACACTGACCTATCCTGTTCCTTTACACTGTCATATCCTGTCCTCCTTACACAGTAGGCGACTGTGGCTGCGGTCACCGAGCAGTGAGGTGGCTCTGGCTACGATCACCGAGCAGTGAGGTGACTCTGGCTACAATCACCGAGCAGTGAGGTGGCTCTGGCTACGATCACCGAGCAGTGAGGTGGCTCTGGCTACGATCACCGAGCAGTGAGGTGGCTCTGGCTACGATCACCAAGCAGTGAGGTGGCTCTGGCTACGATCACCAAGCAGTGAGGTGGCTCTGGCTACGATCACCGAGCAGTGAGGTGGCTCTGGCTACGATCACCGAGCAGTGAGGTGACTCTGGCTACAATCACCGAGCAGTGAGGTGGCTCTGGCTACGATCACCGAGCAGTGAGGTGGCTCTGGCTACGATCACCGAGCAGTGAGGTGGCTCTGGCTACGATCACCAAGCAGTGAGGTGGCTCTGGCTACGATCACCGAGCAGTGAGGTGGCTCTGGCTACGATCACCGAGCAGTGAGGTGGCTCTGGCTACGATCACCGAGCAGTGAGGTGGCTCTGGCTACGATCACCGAGCAGTGAGGTGGCTCTGGCTACGATCACCGAGCAGTGAGGTGGCTCTGGCTACGATCACCGAGCAGTGAGGTGGCTCTGGCTACGATCACCAAGCAGTGAGGTGGCTCTGGCTACGATCACCGAGCAGTGAGGTGGCTCTGGCTACGATCACCGAGCAGTGAGGTGGCTCTGGCTACGATCACCGAGCAGTGAGGTGGCTCTGGCTACGATCACCGAGCAGTGAGGTGGCTCTGGCTACGATCACCGAGCAGTGAGGTGGCTCTGACTACGATCACTGAGCAGTGAGGTGGCTCTGGCTACGATCACCGAGCAGTGAGGTGGCTCTGGCTACGATCACCGAGCAGTGAGGTGGCTCTGGCTACGATCACCGAGCAGTGAGGTGGCTCTGGCTACGATCACCGAGCAGTGAGGTGGCTCTGACTACGATCACTGAGCAGTGAGGTGGCTCTGGCTACGATCACCGAGCAGTGAGGTGGCTCTGGCTACGATCAACATGCGGTGAGTGTATACACTGCTGGCAATATTACCTCTGAGTTGATGTGATTTGCCGAGGTGAGGAACACTGAGACACACCTGAAGCAGTGGCCGAGGTGAGGAACACTGAGACACACCTGAAGCAGCGGCCGAGGTGAGGAACACTGAGACACACCTGGAGCAGCGGCCGAGGTGAGGAACACTGAGACACATCTGAAGCAGCGGCCGAGGTGAGGAACACTGAGACACACCTGAAGCAGCGGCCGAGGTGAGGAACACTGAGACACACCTGAAGCAGCGGCCGAGGTGAGGAACACTGAGACACACCTGAAGCAGCACCACCAGTGTAGGTGTCCAGACGGTAGTCGCCTCAGACCTGCCTAAACTTTCCTAGTCTCCCTTTATATGTTTTCTCACCTCCCTCTGGCTCCTCCCAATGTAACTCCTCCCACAGTAACTCCTTCCACTGTAACTCCTCCCACAGTAACTCTTCCCACTGTAACTCCTCCCACTGAACCTCCTCCCACAGTAACTTCTCCCACAGTAACTTATCCCACAATAACTTCTCACTGTAACTCCTCCCACAGTAACTACTTCAGTAACTCCTCCCACAGTAGCTCTTCCCACTGTAACTCCTCCCACTGAACCTCCTCCCACAGTAACTCCTCCCACAGTAACTTCTCCTACAATAACTTCTCACTGTAACTCCTCCCACAGTAACTCCTCCTACAGTAACTCCTCCCACAGTAACTCCTTCAGTAACTCCTCCCACAGTAACTCCTCCCACAGTAACTCCTCCTACAGTAACTCCTCCCACAGTAACTCCTCCCACAGTAACTTCTCCCACAGTAACTCCTTCAGTAACTCCTCCTACAGTAACTCCTCCCACAGTAACTCCTCCCACAGTAACTCCTCCCACAGTAACTTCTCCTACAATAACTTCTCACTGTAACTCCTCCCACAGTAACTCCTTCAGTACCTCCTTCTACAGTAACTCCTCCCACAGTAACTCCTCCCACAGTAACTCCTCCTACAGTAACTCCTCCCACAGTAACTCCTCCCACAGTAACTCCTTCCACAGTAACTCCTTCCACAGTAACTCTTCCAACAGTAACTCCTTCAGTAACTCCTCCAGTAACTCCTCACACAGTAACTCCTTCAGTAACTCCTCCCACAGTAACTTCTCCCACAGTAATTCCCCCCAGTAACTCCTACTACAGTAACTCCTCCTACAGTAACTCCTCCCACAGTAACCCCTTCAGTAACTCCTCCCATAGTAACTCCTCCCACAGTAACTCTTCCCACAGAAACTCCTCCCACAGTAACTCTTGGCTCAGTAACTCCTCCCACAGTAACTCCTCCCACAGTAACTCCTGGCTCAGTAACTCCTGGCTCAGTAACTCCTCCCACAGTAACTCCTGCCACAGTAACTCTTGCCTCAGTAACTCCTGCCTCAGTAACTCCTGCCTCAGTAACTCCACCCACAGTAACTCCTCCCACAGTAACTCCGCCCACAGTAACTCCTTCAGTAACTACTCCCATAGTAACTCCTCCCACAGTAACTCTTCCCACAGTAACTCCTCCCACAGGAACTCCTGGCTCAGTAACTCCTGCCTCAGTAACTCCTCCCACAGTAACTCCTCCCACAGAAACTCCTGCCACAGTAATTCCTGCCACAGTAACTCCTGCCTCAGTAACTCCTGCCACAGTAACTCCTGCCACAGTAACTCCTGCCACAGTAACTCCTGCCTCAGTAACTCCTGCCACAGTAACTCCTGCCACAGTAACTCCTGCCACAGTAACTCCTGCCTCAGTAACTCCTCCCACAGTAACTCCTGCCACAGTAACTCCTGCCACAGTAACTCCTGCCACAGTAACTCTTGCCACAGTAACTCCTGCCACAGTAACTCCTGCCACAGTAACTCCTGCCACAGTAACTCCTGCCACAGTAACTCCTGCCACAGTAACTCTTGCCACAGTAACTCCTGCCACAGTAACTCCTGCCACAGTAACTCCTGCCACAGTAACTCCTCCCACAGTAACTCCTGCCACAGTAACTACTGCCTCAGTAACTCCTGCCTCAGTAACTCCTGCCACAGCAACTCCTGCCACAGTAACTCCTGCCTCAGTAACTCCTCCCACAGTAACTCCTGCCACAGTAACTCCTGCCACAGTAACTCCTGCCACAGTAACTCCTGCCACAGTAACTCCTCCCACAGTAACTCCTGCCACAGTAACTACTGCCACAGTAACTCCTGCCTCAGTAACTCCTCCCACAGTAACTCCTGCCACAGTAACTGCTGCCACAGTAACTCCTGCCTCAGTAACTCCTGCCACAGTAACTCCTGCCACAGTAACTCCTGCCACAGTAACTCCTGCCACAGTAACTCCTCCCACAGTAACTCCTGCCACAGTAACTCCTGCCACAGTAACTCCTGCCTCAGTAACTCCTTACACAGTAAATCTTGTCACAGTATCTCCTGCCACAGTAACTCCTGCCTCAGTAACTCCTGCCACAGTAACTCCTGCCACAGTAACTCCTGCCACAGTAACTCCTGCCACAGTAACTCCTGCCACAGTAACTCCTCCCACAGTAACTCCTCCCACAGTAACTCCTGCCACAGTAACTACTGCGTCAGTAACTCATGCCACAGTAACTCCTGCCACAGTAACTCCTGCCACAGTAACTCCTGCCACAGTAACTCCTGCCTCAGTAACTCCTGCCTCAGTAACTCCTTACACAGTAAATCTTGTCACAGTATCTCCTGCCACAGTAACTCCTGCCTCAGTAACTCCTGCCACAGTAACTCCTGCCACAGTAACTCCTGCCACAGTAACTCCTGCCACAGTAACTCCTCCCACAGTAACTCCTCCCACAGTAACTCCTGCCACAGTAACTACTGCCTCAGTAACTCCTGCCACAGTAACTCCTGCCACAGTAGCTCCTGCCACAGTAACTACTGCCACAGTAACTCCTGCCACAGTAACTCCTGCCACAGTACCTCCTCCCACAGTAACTCCTGCCACAGTAACTCCTGCCTCAGTAACTCCTGCCACAGTAACTCCTGCCACAGTAACTCCTGCCACAGTAACTCCTCCCACAGTAACTCCTGCCACAGTAACTACTGCCACAGTAACTCCTGCCTCAGTAACTCCTCCCACAGTAACTCCTGCCACAGTAACTCCTGCCACAGTAACTCCTGCCACAGTAACTCCTGCCACAGTAACTCCTCCCACAGTAACTCCTGCCACAGTAACTCCTGCCACAGTAACTCCTGCCACAGTAACTCCTCCCACAGTAACTCCTGCCACAGTAACTCCTGCCACAGTAACTCCTGCCTCGGTAACTCCTGCCACAGTAACTCCTGCCACAGTAACTCCTGCTACAGTAACTGCTGCCACAGTAACTCCTGCCACAGTAACTCCTGCCACAGTAACTCCTCCCACAGTAACTCCTGCCACAGTAACTACTGCCACAGTAACTCCTGCCTCAGTAACTCCTGCCTCAGTAACTCCTGCCACAGTAACTCCTGCCACAGTAACTCCTGCCACAGTAACTCCTGCCACAGTAACTCCTCCCACAGTAACTCCTGCCACAGTAACTCCTGCCACAGTAACTCCTGCCTCGGTAACTCCTGCCACAGTAACTCCTGCCACAGTAACTCCTCCCACAGTAACTCCTGCCACAGTAACTCCTGCCACAGTAACTCCTGCCACAGTAACTCCTGCCACAGTAACTCTTCCTACAGTAAATCCTTCGGAAACTCCTGCCACAGTAACTCCTCCCACAGTAACTCCTGACACAGTAACTATTCCCACAGTAAATCCTTCGGAATCTCCTGCCACAGTAACTCCTGCCTCAGTAACTCCTGCCACAGTAACTCCTCCCACAGTAACTCCTTCCCCAGTAACCCCACCCACAGTAACTCCTCCCACAGTAACTCCTCCCACAGTAACTCCTTCCACAGTAACTCCTCCCACAGTAACTCCTCCCACAGTAACTCCTCCCACAATAACCCCACCCACAGTAACTCCTCCCACAGTAGCTCCTTCCACAGTAACTTCTCCAACAATAACTCTTCCCACAGTAACTCCTGCCATAGTAACTCCTCCCACAATAACCCCTCCCACAGTAACTCCTCTCACAGTAGCTCCTTCCTCAGTAACTCCTCCCACAATAACACTTCCCACAGTAACTCCTGCCATAGTAACTCCTCCCACAGTAACTCCTCCCACAGTAACTCCTCCCACAGTAACTCCTGTCACAGAGACACTAGAAAGATTTTTCAGTGTCAGATTAGGTTACTAATGTTGTATGAAGTAATGTGGTGGAGGTAGACTCCATACACAGTTTCAAGTGTAGATATGATAGAGCCCAATAGGCTCAGGAACCTGTACACCAGTTGATTGACTGTTAAGAGGGGTGACCAAAGATCTATCTCAGCCCTCGCAAGTACACCTATGTGCGTACAATTAGGTGAATACCTTATGCCTCATCCTCCCGACAATTTACCCACCTGATAACTTACCTACATGATGACTTACTTGCCTGATAACTTACCTACATGATGACTTACTTGCCTGATAACTTACCTACATGATGACTTACTTGCCTGATAACTTACCCACCTGATGAGTTACCCACCTGATAACTTACCCACATGATGACTTACCCACCTGATACCTTGCCCACCTGATGACTTACTCACCTGATAACTTACCCACATGATGACTTACCCACCTGATACCGTGCCCACCTGATGACTTACCCACCTGATAACTTACCCACATGATGACTTACCCACCTGATAACTTACCCACATGATGACTTACCCACCTGATACCTTGCCCACCTGATGACTTACCCACTTGATAACTTACCTTCAAAATTACTTTCCCACCTGCTAACTTACCTATAAAATGACTTACCCACCTGATAACTTACCCACATGGTGACTTACCCACCTGATAACTTACCAACATGATGACTTACCCACCTGATAACTTACCCACATGATGACTTACCCACCTGATAACTTACCCACATGGTGACTTACCCACCTGATAACTTACCCACATGATGACTTACCCACCTGATAACTTACCCACATGGTGACTTACCCACCTGATAACTTACCCACATGATGACTTACCCACCTGATAACTTACCCACATGATGACTTACCCACCTGATAACTTACCCACATGGTGACTTACCCACCTGATAACTTACCCACATGATGACTTACCCACCTGATAACTTACCCACATGATGACTTACCCACCTGATAACTTACCCACATGGTGACTTACCCACCTGATAACTTACCCACATGATGACTTACCCACCTGATAACTTACCCACATGATGACTTACCTACTTTTTTTTTGCAGGCCCACTAATTGTTTCACGTTTCTGTCACGGCGGAGTATGAGTATTTATGACTCGTATGGTCGCTTCAATAAGATTATGCCCCATGTATTTAACAACTTCTTCTGCTCTGTTGAATCTAAGTTGAAATCATATTGGGTTTGTAACTTTACACTGTGTTAGATAATGTTCCAGTGGTCTGTCTGACATTTCTCCACAGTGCTGACACTTCCTCTTATCTTCCGGAACCTGTAAGACTATTTACCATGCACATGGGTATCCAAACCTGATGCGATGTAAGATATTTCTGTTGTTCTACTGCTCCCTGTCATCAAAATAAGTGGTTCGTAGATTATTGAATTCTTGTACCAACCCGCAGATCGTGATGTTGCAACTGCTGTGTTGTGGTCACTGTGCATCTTCTGCACAGCTTTATTTCTAATAACTTGCTTTACCTGTGCTGGTTTCTGTGGTATGTAAATATCATCATTTTTCTCTAAGTTACCATTTTTACAGCTGCGTCTGCTGTGTTATTTCCTGTTATTTCTACTTGGACTTGGCACCCAGTTGATAAGTATCAGATGGCGTTGACGATTGAGTACTCACCTGGCTGTGTCTGCGAAGGTTGAGCTCTGGCTATTTGGTCCCCGCCTCTGTTTACATTAATGACCCACCAGTCGACTTACCCAGCGGGGATCCTAAACCACAGTCTTTTTTGCATCTTGCCTTACTTTCCTGTTTTCTGCTTAATAAACTGCCGTCTTTACTAGCATTCTTCTCTGCACACTGCCTGAACACTACTTGCAACAACTGGACACCAACTATGAGAACCAGCAGTTGCTACAGCTGGACCCCAACTATGAGAACCAGTAGTTGCTACAGCTGGACCCCAACTATGAGAACTAGCAGTTGCTACAGCTGGACCCCAACTATGAGAACCAGCAGTTGCTACAGCTGGACCCCAACTATGAGAACCAGCAGTTGCTACAGCTGGACCCCATCTATGAGAACCAGTAGTTGCTACAGCTGGACCCCAACTATGAGAACCAGTAGTTGCTACAGCTGGACCCCAACTATGAGAACCAGCAGTTGCTACAGCTGGACCCCAACAATGAGAACCAGCAGTTGCTACAGCTGGACCCCAACAATAAGAACCAGCAGTTGCTACAGCTGGACCCCAACAATAAGAACCAGCAGTTGCTACAGCTGGACCCCAACAATAAGAACCAGTAGTTGCTACAGCTGGACCCCAACAATAAGAACCAGCAGTTGCTACAGCTGGACCCCAATAATGAGAACCAGCAGTTGCTACAGCTGGACCCCAATAATGAGAACCAGCAGTTGCTACAGCTGGACCCCAACAATAAGAACCAGCAGTTGCTACAGCTGGACCCCAACAATAAGAACCAGCAGTTGCTACAGCTGGACCCCAACAATAAGAACCAGCAGTTGCTACAGCTGGACCCCAACAATAAGAACCAGCAGTTGCTACAGCTGGACCCCAACAATAAGAACCAGCAGTTGCTACAGCTGGACCCCAACAATAAGAACCAGCAGTTGCTACAGCTGGACCCCAACAATAAGAACCAGCAGTTGCTACAACTGGACCCCAACAATAAGAACCAGCAGTTGCTACAGCTGAACCCCAACAATAAGAACCAGCAGTTGCTACAGCTGGACCCCAACAATAAGAACCAGTAGTTGCTACAGCTGGACCCCAACAATAAGAACCAGCGGTTGCTGCAGCTGGACCCCAACAATAAGAACCAGCAGTTGCTACAGCTGGACCCCAACAATGAGAACCAGCAGTTGCTACAGCTGGACCCCAACAATGAGAACCAGTAGTTGCTACAGCTGGACCCCAACAATAAGAACCAGTAGTTGCTACAGCTGGACCCCAACAATAAGAACCAGCAGTTGCTACAACTGGACCCCAACAATAAGAACCAGCAGTTGCTACAGCTGGACCCCAACAATAAGAACCAGCAGTTGCTACAGCTGGACCCCAACAATAAGAACCAGCAGTTGCTACAGCTGGACCCCAACAATAAGAACCAGCAGTTGCTACAGCTGGACCCCAACAATAAGAACCAGCAGTTGCTACAGCTGGACCCCAACAATGAGAACCAGCAGTTGCTACAGCTGGACCCCAACAATGAGAACCAGCAGTTGCTACAGCTGGACCCCAACAATAAGAACCAGCAGTTGCTACAGCTGGACCCCAACAATAAGAACCAGCAGTTGCTACAGCTGGACCCCAACAATAAGAACCAGCAGTTGCTACAGCTGGACCCCAACAATAAGAACCAGCAGTTGCTACAGCTGGACCCCAACAATAAGAACCAGCAGTTGCTACAGCTGGACCCCAACAATAAGAACCAGCAGTTGCTACAGCTGGACCCCAACAATGAGAACCAGCAGTTGCTACAGCTGGACCCCAACAATGAGAACCAGCAGTTGCTACAGCTGGACCCCAACAATAAGAACCAGCAGTTGCTACAGCTGGACCCCAACAATAAGAACCAGCAGTTGCTACAGCTGGACCCCAACAATAAGAACCAGCAGTTGCTACAGCTGGACCCCAACAATAAGAACCAGCAGTTGCTACAGCCGGACCCCAACAATAAGAACCAGCAGTTGCTACAACTGGACCCCAACAATAAGAACCAGCAGTTGCTACAGCCGGACCCCAACAATAAGAACCAGCAGTTGCTACAGCTGGACCCCAACAATAAGAACCAGCAGTTGCTACAGCTGGACCCCAACAATGAGAACCAGCAGTTGCTACAGCTGGACCCCAACAATAAGAACCAGTAGTTGCTACAGCTGGACCCCAACAATGAGAACCAGCAGTTGCTACAGCTGGACCCCAACAATAAGAACCAGCAGTTGCTACAGCTGGACCCCAACAATGAGAACCAGCAGTTGCTACAGCTGGACCCCAACAATAAGAACCAGCAGTTGCTACAGCTGGACCCCAACAATAAGAACCAGCAGTTGCTACAGCTGGACCCCAACAATGAGAACCAGCAGTTGCTACAGCTGGACCCCAACAATGAGAACCAGCAGTTGCTACAGCTGGACCCCAACAATAAGAACCAGCAGTTGCTACAGCTGGACCCCAACAATGAGAACCAGCAGTTGCTACAGCTGGACCCCAACAATGAGAACCAGCAGTTGCTACAGCTGGACCCCAACAATGAGAACCAGCCTTTGCTACAGCTGGACCCCAACAATAAGAACCAGCAGTTGCTACAGCTGGACCCCAACAATAAGAACCAGCAGTTGCTACAGCTGGACCCCAACAATAAGAACCAGCAGTTGCTACAGCTGGACCCCAACAACAAGAACCAGCAGTTGCTACAGCTGGACCCCAACAATAAGAACCAGCAGTTTCTACAGCTGGACCCCAACAATAAGAACCAGCAGTTGCTACAGCTGGACCCCAACAATAAGAACCAGCAGTTGCTACAGCTGGACCCCAACAATAAGAACCAGCAGTTGCTACAGCTGGACCCCAACAATAAGAACCAGCAGTTGCTACAGCTGGACCCCAACAATAAGAACCAGCAGTTGCTACAGCTGGACCCCAACAATAAGAACCAGCAGTTGCTACAGCTGGACCCCAACAATAAGAACCAGCAGTTGCTACAGCTGGACCCCAACAATGAGAACCAGCAGTTGCTACAGCTGGACCCCAACAATGAGAACCAGCAGTTGCTACAGCTGGACCCCAACAATGAGAACCAGCAGTTGCTACAGCTGGACCCCAACAATGAGAACCAGCAGTTGCTACAGCTGGACCCCAACAATGAGAACCAGCAGTTGCTACAGCTGGACCCTAACAATAAGAACCAGCAGTTGCTACAGCTGGACCCCAACAATAAGAACCAGCAGTTGCTACAGCTGGACCCCAACAATAAGAACCAGCAGTTGCTACAGCTGGACCCCAACAATAAGAACCAGCAGTTGCTACAGCTGGACCCCAACAATAAGAACCAGCAGTTGCTACAGCTGGACCCCAACAATAAGAACCAGCAGTTTCTACAGCTGGACCCCAACAATAAGAACCAGCAGTTGCTACAGCTGGACCCCAACAATAAGAACCAGCAGTTGCTACAGCTGGACCCCAACAATAAGAACCAGCAGTTGCTACAGCTGGACCCCAACAATAAGAACCAGCAGTTGCTACAGCTGGACCCCAACAATAAGAACCAGCAGTTGCTACAGCTGGACCCCAACAATAAGAACCAGCAGTTGCTACAGCTGGACCCCAACAATAAGAACCAGCAGTTGCTACAGCTGGACCCCAACAATAAGAACCAGCAGTTGCTACAGCTGGACCCCAACAATAAGAACCAGCAGTTGCTACAGCTGGACCCCAACAATAAGAACCAGCAGTTGCTACAGCTGGACCCCAACAATAAGAACCAGCAGTTGCTACAGCTGGACCCCAACAATAAGAACCAGCAGTTGCTACAGCTGGACCCCAACAATAAGAACCAGCAGTTGCTACAGCTGGACCCCAACAATAAGAACCAGCAGTTGCTACAGCTGGACCCCAACAATAAGAACCAGCAGTTGCTACAGCTGGACCCCAACAATAAGAACCAGCAGTTGCTACAGCTGGACCCCAACAATAAGAACCAGCAGTTGCTACAGCTGGACCCCAACAATAAGAACCAGCAGTTGCTACAGCTGGACCCCAACAATAAGAACCAGCAGTTGCTACAGCTGGACCCCAACAATAAGAACCAGCAGTTGCTACAGCTGGACCCCAACAATAAGAACCAGCAGTTGCTACAGCTGGACCCCAACAATAAGAACCAGCAGTTGCTACAGCTGGACCCCAACAATAAGAACCAGCAGTTGCTACAGCTGGACCCCAACAATAAGAACCAGCAGTTGCTACAGCTGGACCCCAACAATAAGAACCAGCAGTTGCTACAGCTGGACCCCAACAATAAGAACCAGCAGTTGCTACAGCTGGACCCCAACAATAAGAACCAGCAGTTGCTACAGCTGGACCCCAACAATAAGAACCAGCAGTTGCTACAGCTGGACCCCAACAATAAGAACCAGCAGTTGCTACAGCTGGACCCCAACAATAAGAACCAGCAGTTGCTACAGCTGGACCCCAACAATAAGAACCAGCAGTTGCTACAGCTGGACCCCAACAATAAGAACCAGCAGTTGCTACAGCTGGACCCCAACAATAAGAACCAGCAGTTGCTACAGCTGGACCCCAACAATAAGAACCAGCAGTTGCTACAGCTGGACCCCAACAATAAGAACCAGCAGTTGCTACAGCTGGACCCCAACAATAAGAACCAGCAGTTGCTACAGCTGGACCCCAACAATAAGAACCAGCAGTTGCTACAGCTGGACCCCAACAATAAGAACCAGTAGTTGCTACAGCTGGACCCCAACAATGAGAACCAGCAGTTGCTACAGCTGGACCCCAACAATAAGAACCAGCAGTTGCTACAGCTGGACCCCAACAATAAGAACCAGCAGTTGCTACAGCTGGACCCCAACAATACCCAGCAAACACAAATCATCTACACAACGTTCGCCTATCTCTTCCCATAGGTGTGGGAATGATTTGCATTGAGAATGGTGCAGGAGAGCCTTTGAGAAACTTTTACTCAAAAAATCCAAACACAAAGGTTTAATTATAAATTGTTTTTCTACAATTATTTTCTTCCAAATGTAAAACAAATAGTTTTTACATGTTTAAATATAAAATTTATGGTGTTTTTTTGTAAAATTCATTAATAAATTGTGAATGATATATATTGGCTGAGTGAAACCTTTAAAATCCATTTAGTTATAATATGAACAGAAAAAAGTAGTTTTCCAAATTTTCTAAAAATCGCTCTTTTTAACACAATTTGTCTCCTTATGCATTCCACTAAACACTAATATTATGTTTAAATATATAATTTATGTATTATTCCCTAAGATAATTTATATAAATTATAAAAGTTGCTGGAAAGTGGTGAGAAAGAATCTGAAAACGTTTTGTTGTCTTATATTGGCGTGTTCTTATTAACTAGAGTAAGAGTGAGCGAGAGTGGGTAAGAGTGAGTAAGAGTGACTGAAGGTGAGTGAGAGTGACTGAGAGTGAGTAAGAGTGACAGAGTGAGTAAGAGTGACAGAGTGAGTAAGGGTGACAGAATGAGTAAGAGTGAGAGTAAGGTGATTGAGAGTAAGGGTGAGTATGAGAGTAAGAGTGATTGAGAGTTAGAGTGAGAGTAAGAGTGATTGAGAGTTAGTGAGAGTAAGAGTGATTGAGAGTAAGAGTGATTGAGAGTAAGAGTGATTGTTAGTAAGAGTGATTGGGAGTAGGAGTTAGAGTGAGAGTAGGAGTAAGAATGAGAATAAGAGTGATTGAGAGTAAGAGTGAGTAAGAGTAAGAATGAGAGTAAGAGTGATTGAGAGTAAGAGTGATTGAGAGTAAGAGTGATTGGGAGTAAGAGTGATTGGGAGTAAGAGTGAGAGTAAGAGTAAGAATGAGAATAAGAGTGATTGAGAGTAAGAGTGATTGGGAGTAAGAGTAAGAATGAGAGTAGGAGTGATTGAGAGTCGGAGTGATTGGGAGTAGGAGTGATTGGGAGTAAGAGTGATTGAGAGTAAGAGTAATTGAGAGTAAGAGTATGAGAGTAAGCGTGAGAGAGTGAGTATGAATGGGTAAGGGTGACTGAGAGTGAGTAAGAGTGACAGAGTAAGAATGACAGAGTAAGAGTGATAGAGAGTAAGAGTGACAGAGAGTAAGAGTGACAGAGAGTAAGAGTGACAGAGTAAGAGTGACAGAGAGTAAGAGTGACAGAGAGTAAGAGTGACAGAGAGTAAGAGTGACAGAGTAAGAGTGAGTATGAGAGTGAGTAAGGATGACTGAGAGAAAGAGTGAGTAATAGTGCGTAAGAGTGATTGAGAGTTAGAGTGAGAGTAAGAGTGATTGAGAGTTAGTGAGAGTAAGAGTGATTGAGAGTAAGAGTGATTGAGAGTAAAAGTGATTGAGAGTAAGAGTGATTGAGAGTAAGAGTGATTGGGAGTAAGAGTGATTGAGAGTAAGAGTGATTGGGAGTAAGAGTGATTGGGAGTAGGAGTAAGAATGAGAATAAGAGTGATTGAGAGTAAGAGTGAGTAAGAGTAAGAATGAGAGTAAGAGTGATTGAGAGTAAGAGTGATTGGGAGTAAGAGTAAGAGTGAGAGTAAGAGTAAGAATGAGAGTAGGAGTGATTGAGAGTAGGAGTGATTGGAAGTAGGAGTGATTGGGAGTAAGAGTGATTGAGAGTAAGAGTAATTGAGAGTAAGAGTATGAGAGTAAGAGTGAGAGAGTGAGTATGAATGGGTAAGGGTGACTGAGAGTGAGTAAGAATGACAGAGTAAGAGTGACAGAGAGTAAGAGTGACAGAGAGTAAGAGTGACAGAGAGTAAGAGTGACAGAGTAAGAGTGACAGAGTAAGAGTGACAGAGTAAGAGTGACAGAGAGTAAGAGTGACAGAGAGTAAGAGTGACAGAGAGTAAGAGTGACAGAGAGTAAGAGTGACAGAGTAAGAGTGAGTATGAGAGTGAGTAAGGATGACTGAGAGTAAGAGTGAGTAATAGTGCGTAAGAGTGATTGAGAGTAAGAGTGAGTAATAGTGTGTAAGAGTGATTGAGAGTAAGAGTGAGTAATAGTGTGTAAGAGTGATTGAGAGTGAGAGTGATTATGAGAGAGTTAAGAGTGTGAGGTGTGAGAGGGTAGCAGGCCAGGGAGGCAGGATGTGTGGTCACAGGCGAGGCCTAGGCCTCGTGATCTCTAATGTTGGTTTTTATATATATGTTGGATTTTTTGTCCTGTTTCAAATTATAATTATTTAGCAGGAATGTAATAAGATATTGCACAGTATTAATGTGACAATAATATATGCATTATTTCCTTGATAATCAAACTTGTTGTTCAAAGATAATATACAATCTTTGAAGGAAACATTTTGAGAGCGCGAGCTGGCAACACTGGGCTGGTGGGTGAGAGAGACATGGTTAGTTGTGCTCAGACCTTCAGTGGTGAAGGGTGTGTCCCAGCTGGCCGCCACCAGCCGCCACCTGCCACCCACCACCAGCCACCACCCGCGACCACCCACCAGCCGCCACCTGCCACCACCCACCACCAGCCGCCACCCGCCACCACCCACCACCAGCCGCCACCCGCCACCACCCACCACCAGCCGCCACCCGCCACCACCCACCACCAGCCGCCACCCGCCACCACCCACCGCCACCCACCACCGCCACTCACCACCCGCCGCCACCCGCCACCAGCCACAGCCACCCACCACCGCCACCCGCCGCCACCACCCACCACCACCAGCCGCCGCCGCCACCACCACCCACCACCACTGCCGCCACCACCCATCACCGCCGCCGCCACCACCACCCACCACCACCGCCGCCACCACCCATCACCGCCGCCGCCGCCACCACCCACCACAGCCGCCGCCGACACCACCGCCACCACCCACCACAGCCGCCACCACCACCCACCACCACCACCACCACCCACCACCGCCGCCACCACCAGCCGCCACAAGCCGCCACCGCCCGCCACCAGCCGCCATCACCACCACCACAACCACCAGCCGCCATCACCGCCACCAGCCGCCACCAGCTGCCATCACCACCAGCCGCCACCACCACCACCACCACCACCACCAGCCGCCATCACCGCCACCAGCTGCCACCACCACCAGCCGTTATCACCGCCGCCACCACCCATCACCGCCGCCGCCGCCACCACCCACCACAGCCGCCGCCGACACCACCGCCACCACCCACCACAGCCGCCACCACCACCCACCACCACCACCCACCACCGCCGCCACCACCAGCCGCCACAAGCCGCCACCGCCCGCCACCAGCCGCCATCACCACCACCACAACCACCAGCCGCCATCACCGCCACCAGCCGCCACCAGCTGCCACCACCACCAGCCACCACCACCACCACCACCAGCCGCCATCACCGCCACCAGCTGCCACCACCACCAGCCGCCATCACCGCCACCAGCTGCCACCACCACCAGCCGCCACCACCAGCCGCCACCACCGCCACCACCACCTGCCACCAGCCGCCACCACCGCCCGCTATCAGCCGTCACCGCCCGTTGCCACAGTCGCCACCGCAAGCCGCCACCGCCAGCCGCCACCAGCCCCCCCCACCGCCGATCGTCACCACCCATCACAGCCGCCGCCGCCCGCCACCGCCCGCCACCACCCGCCACCACCCGCCACAGCCGCCACCACCCACCACCCGCCGCCACCACCCACCACCACCAGCCGCCGCCGCTACCACCACCGCCGCCACCACCCACCACCGCCAGCCGCCACCACTCATCACAGACGCCGCCACCCGCCACCGCCCGCCACCACCGCCAGACACAGCCGCCAGTGTCCGCCACCGCCGCCACTGTCCGCCACCGCCGCCACTGTCCGCCCGCCGCCACCACTGTCCGCCCGCCGCCACCACTGTCCGCCCGCCGCCACCACTGTCCGCCCGCCGCCACCACTGTCCGCCCGCCGCCACCACTGTCCGCCCGCCGCCTCCACTGTCCGCCCGCCGCCTCCACTGTCCGCCCGCCGCCTCCACTGTCCGCCCGCCGCCACCACTGTCCGCCCGCCGCCCCCACTGTTCGCCCGCAGCCGCCACTGTCCGCCCGCCGCCGCCACTGTCCGCCCGCCGCCGCCACTGTCCGCCCGCCGCCGCCACTGTCCGCCCGCCGC
Organism: Procambarus clarkii; assembly: GCF_040958095.1. Lineage (NCBI taxonomy): Eukaryota > Metazoa > Arthropoda > Malacostraca > Decapoda > Cambaridae > Procambarus > Procambarus clarkii. The sequence goes on from NC_091227.1 coordinate 26,159,683, forward strand.
CACTGTCCACCACCGCCGCCAAAGCCGCCACGGTCCGCCCGCCGCCACTATCCGCCACAGCCGCCACTGTCCGCCCGCCGCCACTGTCCGCCCGCCGCCACTGTCCGCCCGCCGCCACTATCCGCCACCGCCGCCACTGTCCTCCCGCCGCCACTGTCCGCCCGCCGCCACTGTCCGCCCGCCGCCGCCCTGTCCGCCCGCCGCCACTGTCCGCCCGCCGCCAATATCCGCCACCGCCGCCACTGTCCGCCCGCCGCTACTGTCCGCCCGCCGCCACTATCCGCCACCGCCGCCACTGTCCGCCCGACGCCACTGTCCGCCCGCCGCCACTATCCGCCACTGTCCGCCCGCCGCCACTGTCCGCCCGCTGCCACCACTGTCTGCCACCGCCACCACTGTCAGCCACCGCCACCACTGTCTGCCACCGCCACCACTGTCTGCCCGCCGCCACCACTGTCCGCCCGCCGCCACCACTGTCCGCCCGCCGCCACCACTGTCCGCTCGCCGCCTCCACTGTCCGCCCGCCGCCACCATTGTCCGCCCGCCGCCACCACTGTCCGCCCGCCGCCGCCACTGTTCGCCCGCCGCCGCCACTGTCCGCCCGCCGCCGCCACTGTCCACCCGCCGCCGCCACTGTCCGCCCGCCGCCGCCACTGTCCGCCCGCCGCCGCCACTGTCCGCCCGCCGCCACTGTCCACCACCGCCGCCAAAGCCGCCACAGTCCGCCCGCCGCCACTATCCGCCACAGCCGCCACTATCCGCCAACGCCGCCACTGTCCGCCCGCCGCCGCCACTGTCCGCCCGCCGCCACTGTCCGCCCGCCGCCACTATCCGCCACCGCCGCCACTGTCCGCCACAGCCGCCACTCTCCGCCGTAGAGCCTCCCCTCTCTCCGTTAGTAAATAATTATAATTGTTAGTAAATAATAAAAGAAATATAAATTATTAGATTTTTTTTACCCTTAAATTGGTTTTAATATTTAAATTGAAATTAATAATATAATATAAAATATAATAAAATAATATAATATAAAATATAATTTAATTTCAAGATATTTAACTTTAAACACAAAGATGTGAAAAGGGTTCAGATTATTGGCTCAAACCTTTCATAAGAGATTCATATTGGTATATGAATGGATTATGAATGACTCATGTTAGGAGTGTAAAGTTGCCACAACATCTCAAATTAGTGTTAGATACATATGTCTTGGTTATAAGTTTTGGAAACCTATTTAAGTCCACACACAATATCGTATCTGATACGATAAAACAAACGTTTCCAATACTTTCAAATACTTTCCAGATATGTTGTGGCAACCTAAAATTGTTTGCTGGGAAGGGACTCCATACCCATCCTGTGGACAGTAGTGGACCCCATACCCATCCTGTGGACGGCAGTGGACCCCTTACCCATCTTCTGGGCGGTAGCGGAACCCATACCCATCCTGTGAACAGTAGTGGACCCCGTACCCATCCTGACCTGTGGTAGTGGACCCCATGTGCATACTGTTGGCGGTAGTGCACCCAATACCCATCCCGTGGATTGTAGTGCACCCCATACCCATCCCGTGGATTGTAGTGGACCCCATACTCATCCTCTGGGCGGCAGTGGACCCCATACCCATCCTGTGGATGGTAGTGAACCCCAAACCCATCCTGTGAGTGGTAGTGGACCCCATATGCATCCTGTGAGCAGTAGGGGACCCCATACCCATCTTCTGTACGGTAGTGGACCCCATACCCATCCTCTGGACGGTAGTGGACCCCATACTCTTCCTGTGGGTAATAGTCGACCCCATACCAATCCTTTGAGCGGTAGTGGACCCAATACCCATCCTATGGGTGGTAGTGGACCCCATACCTATTCTCTGGGCGGTAGTGGACCCCATACCCATCCTCTGGGCGGTAGTGGACCCCATTCCCATCCTGTGGATTGTAGTGGACACCATACCCATCCTCTGGACGGTAGTGGGCCCCATACCCATCCTGTGGGTTGTTGTGGACCCCGTACCTATCCTGGGGCGGTCGTGGACCCCATACCTATCCTCTGGGCGGTAGTGGACCCCATTCCCATCCTGTGGACGGTAGTGGACCCCATACCCATCCTCTGGGCGATAGTGGACCCCCATGCCCATCCTCTGGATGGTAGTGGACCCCATACACATCCTCTGGGTGGGAGTGGACCCCGTTCACATCCTGTGAACGGTTATGGACCCCATACCCATCCTGTTGACGGTAGTGGACCCCATACCTATTCTCTGGGCGGTAGTGGACTTAATACCCATCCTGTGGACGGTAGTGGACCCCATACCCATCCTGTGGAAGGTAGTGGACCCCATACCCATCCTCTGGGCGATAGTGGACCCCCATGCCCATCCTCTGGATGGTAGTGGACCCCATACACATCCTCTGGGCGTGAGTGGACCTCATTCGCATCTTGTGAACGGTTATGGACCCCATACCCATCCTCTTGACGGTAGTGGACCCCATACCCATCCTTTGGGCGGTAGTGGACTCAATACCCATCCTGTGGACGGTAGTGGACCCCATACCCATCCTGTGGACTGTAGTGGACCCCATACCCATCCTGTGGATGGTAGTGGACCCCATACCCATCCTCTGCGCGGTAGAGTACCCCAGACCCATCCAGTGGACGGTACTGGACACCAGACCTATCCTCTGGGCAGTAAAGTACCCCATACCCATCCAGTGGACGGTAGCGGACCCCATACCCATCCTGTGAACGGTCCTAGACCCCACACCAATCCTCTGAGCTGTAGTAGACCCCCATACCTATTCTGTGGACGATAGTGGACCTCATGCCCATCGTGTGGACGGTAATGGACCCCATACCCATCCATTGGACAGTAGTGGACCCCATACCCATCCAGTGGACAGTAGTGGGTCCCATATCAATCTTCTGGGCGGTAGGGGACTCCATACCCATCCAGGGAATGGTAGTGACCCCATACCCATCCTGTGGATGGTAGTGGACCCCAGACCTATCCTCTGGGCAGTAGAGTACCCCATACCCATCCTGTGGACGGTAATGGACCCCATACCGATCCTGTGAATGGTAGTGGACCCCATACTTATCCTCTGGGAGGTAGTGGACCCCCATACCCATCCTGTGGACGGTAATGGACCCCATATCCATCTTGTGGGCTGTAGTGGACCCCATACCCATCCTGTGGGCGGTAGTGGACCCCATACCCATCCTGTGGACGGTAATGGACCCCAAACCCATCTTGTGGGTGGTAGTGGACCCCATACCCATCCTGTGGGTGGTAGTGGACCCCATACCCATCCTGTGGACGTTAGTGGACCCCCAAACCCATTGTCGTGATGCTGAACCCCGGTTCATTCCGAACACAGCGAATACACAACACATAACACCTTGCCTCAGCAACCGTTACTACCACCTATACTCCTACACACACCAGACCCTTGAGGCGTACCACTAGATTTGTCCTGGAACACAATGAATGAACATATGGAAGGTATTTAAAGGCCGTCGGGTTTTGTCATTTAATTACAAAGAATAGACTCTGACAATTAATAACATATTAACATACTCTATTAGGTCAATACACTTCCAATACCCATAGACCACTTGACCTCCGCGATCACCACCCACACTTGTAACTTCCGCCTAAGTCCCTAATACGGAATGATTACTACAACGCTCCACACCCGGTTAGTCTTTCATTCAATACTCACATACTGCAGACTTAACTTGGTCACTAAGATCACATCAGGTTCTCGCATAGCTGTCTGCTACACTTCGCTGCTGCCGCAAACGGGGATCCAGAGGACTTCTCAGTTCAACTCCCGCAACAAGACTGACTCCAGTCAGCCATCTACCTCAACCATTTCACCCCGCCTCTCAAGGAAGGTATAATCCGATTAACCTTATCCCAAGAGCGGTAATCTTGTTCCTAGAAGCCTGACGAAGAATAATTCCTCTTTCCAGGAATTATTAATTTGGCTAAACATCTTCGGTCTTAATCCATTGACCTTTCTTAGATATGTGATCCATAGTCTGTCTACTTAACATGTACTTCCAATCATCATTCGTTAAGTGTTGTAGTAATGATCCTCTAGCTAATAATTCCTACTAACTTGTGGATTACAACACCATCCTGTGGGAGGTAGTGGACCTCATACCCATCCTGTGGGCGGTAGTGGACCCCATACCCATCCTCTGGACTGTAGTAGACCCCATACCCATCCTCTGGGCGGTTGTGGACATCGTACTAATCCTGGGGCGGTCGTGGACCCCATACTCTTCCTGTGGGTGATAGTGGACGCCATACCCATCTTCTGGGCGGTAGTGGACCCCATACCCATCTTCTGGGCGGTAGTGGACCCCATACCCCTCCTTTGTTCTGTAGTGGACCCCATACGCATCTTGTGAGCGGTCCTAGACCCCACACCAATCCTCTGAGCTATAGGTGACCCCCATACCCATCCTGTGGACGGTAATGGACCTCATACCCATCGTGTGGACCGTAATGGACCCTATACCCATCCATTGGATGGTAGTGGACCCCATACCAATCCACTGAACAGTAGTGGACCCAATATCCATCCTCTGGGCGGTAGTGGACCCCACACCTATCCTTTGGACAGTTGTAGACCCCATACCCATCCTCTAGGCGGTTGTGGACACCGTACTCATCCTGGGGAGGTCGTGGACCCCATACTCTTCCTGTGGGTGATAGTGAACCCCATACCCATCCTGTGGACAGTAGTGGACCCCATACCCATCCTGTGGTTGGTATGGTTGGTATATGGTTGGTAGTGGACGCAATACCCATCCTCTGGCAGTAGTGGACCCAATACCCATCCTGCGGAAGGTAGTGGACCCCATACCCATCCTGTGGTAGGTAGTGGACCCCATACCCATCCTCTGGGCGATAGTGGACCCCATGCCCAACCTCTGGATGGTAGTGGACTCCATGCCAATCCATTGGATGGTAGTGGACCCATACCCATCCTGTGGACGGACGTTGACCCCATGCCCATCATGTGGATGGTAGTGGACCCCATTCGCATCCTGTGAACGGTAGTGGACCCCATACCCATCATGTGGACGGTATTGGACCCCATACCTATCCTCTGGGCGGTAGAGTACCCCATACCCATCCAGTGGACGGTAGCGGACCCCATACCCCTCCTATGGTCTATAGTGGACCCAATACCCATCCTGTGAACGGTCTTAGACCTCACACCAATCCTCTGAGCTGTAGTACACCCCCATACCTATCCTGTGGACGGTAGTGGACCTCATACCAATCGTGTGTACGGTAATGGGCCCCATACCTATCCATTGGACAGTAGTGGACCCCATATCCATCCAGTGGACAGTAGTGGATCCCATACCAATCCTCTGGGCGGTAGGGGACTCCATACCCATCCGGTGAACGGTAGTGGACCCCATACTCATCCTCTGGGAGGTAGTGGACCCCATACCCATCTTGTTGGCGGTAGTGGACCCCATACCCATCCTGAGGGCGGTATTGGACGCCATACCCATCCTGCGGAAGGTAGTGGACCCCATACCCATCTTGTGGTAGGTAGTGGACCCCATACCCATCCTCTGGGCGATAGTGGACCCCATGCCCAACCTCTGGATGGTAGTGGACTCCATGCCAATCCATTGGATGGTAGTGGACCCATACCCATCCTGTGGACGGACGTTGACCCCATGCCCATCATGTGGATGGTAGTGGACCCCATTTGCATCCTGTGAACGGTAGTGGACCCCATACCCATCATGTGGACGGTATTGGACCCCATACCTATCCTCTGGGCGGTAGAGTACCCCATACCCATCCTGTGGACGGTAGCGGACCCCATACCCCTCCTATGGTCTGTAGTGGACCCCATACCCATCCTGTGAACGGTCTTAGACCCCACACCAATCCTCTGAGCTGTAGTACACCCCCATACCTATCGTGTGGACGGTAGTGGACCTCATACCAATCGTGTGGACGGTAATGGGCCCCATACCTATCCATTGGACAGTAGTGGACCCCATATCCATCCAGTGGACAGTAGTGGATCCCATACCAATCCTCAGGGCGGTAGGGGACTCCATACCCATCCGGTGAACGGTAGTGGACCCCATACTCATCCTCTGGGAGGTAGTGGACCCCATACCCATCCTGTGGACGGTAATGGACCCCATACCCATCTTGTTGGCGGTAGTGGACCCCATACCCATCCTGTGGGCGGTATTGGACGCCATACCCATCCTGTGGACGGTAGTGGACCCCATACCTATCCTCTGGGCGGTAGTGAACCCCATTCCCATCCTGTGGATGGTATTGGACCCCTTACCCATCCTGTGAGTCGTAGTTGACCCCATAAGCATCCTGGGGCGGTCGTGGACTCCATACTCTTCCTGTGGGTGATAGTAGACCCCATACTTATCTTCTGGGCGGTAGTGGACCCCATACCCTTTCTCTGGGCTGTAGTGGACCCCATACCCATCCTGTGGACAGTAGTGGACCACATACCCATTCTGATGACGGAAGTGGACCCCATATTCTTTCTCTGGGCGGTAGGGACCCTGCATACCCATCCTCTGGACGGTAGTAGACCCCATACCCATCCTTTGGGCGGTTGTGGACACCGTACTCATCCTGGGGCGGTCGTGGAACCCATACTCTTCCTGTGGGTGATAGTGGACCCCATACCCATCTTCTGGGCGGTAGTGGACCATATAACCTTTCTCTGGGCGGTAGTGGACCCCATACCTATCCTGTGGACAGTAGTGGACGCAATATCCATCCTGTGAGTAGTAGTGGACCCCATATGCACCCTGTGGGCGGTAGTAGACCCCATACCCATCCTGTGAGCGGTAGTGGACCGCATGCCAATCCAGTGGACGGTACCGGACCCCATACCCCTCCTTTGTTCTGTAGTGGACCCCATACGCATCATGTGAGCGGTCCTAGACCCCACACCATTCCTCTGAGCTGTAGTAGACCCCCATACCCATCCTGTGGATGGTAATGAACCTCATACCCATTGTGTGGACGGTAATGGACCCCATACCAATCCATTGGACGGTAGTGGACCCCATACCCATATAATGGACAGTAGTGTACCCTATACCCATCCTCTGGGCGGTTAGGGACTCCAAACCCATCCTGTGGACAGTAGTGGACCCCATACCCATCCTGTGGACGGCAGTGGACCCCATACCCATGTTCTGGGCGGTAGCGGAACCCATACCCATCCTGTGAACGGTAGTGGACCCCGTACCCATCCTGACCTGTGGTAGTGGACCCCATGTGCATACTGTTGGCGGTAGTGCACCCCATACCCATCCCGAGGATTGTAGTGCACCCCATACCCATCCCGTGGATTGTAGTGGACCCCATACTCATCCTCTGGGCGGCAGTGGACCCCATACCCATCCTGTGGATGGTAGTGAACCCCAAACCCATCCTGTGAGTGGTAGTGGACCCCATATGCATCCTGTGGGCAGTAGGGGACCCCGTACCAATCCTTTGAGCGGTAGTGGACCCAATACCCATCCTATGGGTGGTAGTGGACCCCATACTCTTCCTGTGGGTAATAGTCGACCCCATACCAATCCTTTGAGAGGTAGTGGACCCAATACCCATCCTATAGGTGGTAGTGGACCCCATACCCATCCTCTGGGCGGTAGTGGACCCCATTCCCATCCTGTGGATGGTAGTGGACCCCATACCCCTCATCTGGACGGTAGTGGACCCCATACCCATCCTCTGGGTTGTTGTGGACCCCGTACCTATCCTGGGGCGGTCGTGGACCCCATACCTATCCTCTGGGCGGTAGTGGACCCCATACCCATCCTGTAGGCGGTAGTGGACCCAATACCCATCCTGTGGACGGTAGTGACCCCATACCCATCCTGTGGACGGTAGTGGACCCCATACCCATCCTCTGGGCGATAGTGGACCCCCATGCCCATCCTCTGGATAGTAGTGGACCCCATACACATCCTATGGGCGGGAGTGGACCCCATTCGCATCTTGTGAACGGTTATGGACCCCATACCCATCCTCTTGACGGTAGCTAGTGGACCCCATACCCATCCTCTGGGCGGTAGTGGACTCAATACCCATCCTGTGGACGGTAGTGGACCCCATACCCATCCTGTGGACTGTAGTGGACCCCATACCCATCCTGTGGATGGTAGTCGACCCCATACCCATCCTCTGCGCGGTAGAGTACCCCAGACCCATCCAGTGGACGGTAGTGGACCCTAGACCTATCCTCTGGGCAGTAGAGTACCCCATACCCATCCAGTGGACGGTAGCGGACCCCATACCCATCCTGTGAACGGTCCTAGACCCCACACCAATCCTCTGAGCTGCAGTAGACCCCCATACCTATTCTGTGGACGGTAGTGGACCTCATACCCATCGTGTGGACGGTAATGGACCCCATACCCATCCATTGGACAGTAGTGGACCCCATACCCACCCAGTGGACAGTAGTGGGTCCCATATCAATCCTCTGGGCGGTAGGGGACTCCATACCCATCCTGGGAACGGTAGTGACCCCATACCCATGCTGTGGATGGTAGTGGACCCCAGACCTATCCTCTGGGCATTAAAGTACCCCATACCCATCCTGTGGACGGTAATGGACCCCATACCGATCCTGTGAACGGTAGCGGACCCCATACTTATCCTCTGGGAGGTAGTGGACCCCCATACCCATCCTGTGGACGGTAATGGACCCCATCCATCTTGTGACCTGTAGTGGACCCCATACCCATCGTGTGGGCGGTAGTGGACCCCATACCCCTCCTGTGGACGGTAATGGACCCCAAACCCATCTTGTGGGTGGTAGTGGTCCCCATACCCATCCTGTGGGTGGTAGTGGACCCCATACCCATCCTGTGGACGTTAGTGGACCCCCATACCTATCCTGTGGGCGGTAGTGGACCCCATACCCATCCTCTGGACTGTAGTAGACCCCATACCCATCCTCTGGCCGGTTGTGGACATCGTACTCATCCTGGGGCGGTCGTGGACCCCATACTCTTCCTGTGGGTGATAGTGGACCCCATACCCATCTTCTGGGCGGTAGTGGACCCCATACCCCTCCTTTGTTCTGTAGTGGACCCCATACGCATCTTGTGAGCGGTCCTAGATTCCACACCAATCCTCTGAGCTATAGGTGACCCCCATACCCATCCTGTGGACGGTAATGGACCTCATACCCATCGTGTGGACCGTAATGGACCCTACACCCATCCATTGGATGGTAGTGGACCCCATACCAATCCACTGAACAGTAGTGGACCCAATATCCATCCTCTGGGCGGTAGTGGATCCCATACCTATCCTTTGGACAGTTGTAGACCCCATACCCATCCTCTGGGCGGTTGTGGACACCGTACTCATCCTGGGGAGGTCGTGGACCCCATACTCTTCCTGTGGGTGATAGTGAACCCCATACCCATCTTCTGGGCTGTAGTGGACCCCATACCCATCTTCTGGGCTGTAGTGGACCCCATACCCTTTTTCTGGGCGGTGTTGGACCCCATACCCATCCTGTGAACAGTAGTGGACCCCATACCCATCCTGTGGATAGTAGTGGACGCAATACCCATCCTCTGGGCAGTAGTAGACCCAATACCCATCCTGTGGAAGGTAGTGGACCCCATACCCATCTTCTGGGCGTTAGTGGACCCCATACCTATCCTGTGAGTGGTAGATGACCCCACAAGCATCCTGTGGGCTTTAGTGGACCCCATACCCATCCTCTGGGCGGTTGTGGACACCGCACTCATCCTGGGGCGGTCGTGGACCCCATACTCTTCCTGTGGGTGATAGTGGACCCCATACCCATCTTCTGGGCGGTAGTGGACCCCATACCCTTTCTCTGGGAGGTAGTGGACCCCATACCCATCCCGTGGACAGTAGTGGACCCCATACCCATCCTGTGGATGGTAATGGACCCCATACCCATCCTCTGGACGGTAGTGGACCCCATACCTATCCTCTGGGCGGTTGTGAACACCGAACTCATCCTGGGGCGGTCGAGGATCCCATACTCTTCCTGTGGGTGATAGTGGACCCCATACCCATCTTCTGGGCGGTTGTGGACCCCATTCCCTTTCTCCTGGCGGTAGTGGACCCCATACCCGTCCTGTGGACAGTAGCGGGCCCCATACCTATCATGTGGATGGTAGTGGACGCCATACCCATCCTGTGAGTAGTAGTAGACCCCATATGCATCCTGTGGGCGGTAGTAGACCCCATACTCTTCCTGTGAGCGGAAGTGGACCCAATATCAATCCAGTGGACGGTAGCGGACCCCATACCCCTTCTTTGTTCTGTAGTGAACCCCATACGCATACTGTGAGCAGTCCTAGACCCCACTCCACTCTTCTGAGCTGTAATGGACCCCCATACATATCCTGAGGACAGTAGTGGACCTCATACCCATCGTGTGGATAGTAATGGACCCCATTCCCATCCATTGGACAGTAGTGGACCCCATACCCATATAGTGGACCCCATACCCGTCCTCTGGGTGGTAAGGGACTCCATACCCATCCTGTGGACAGTAGTGGGCCCCATACCCATCCTGTATACGGCAGTGGACCCCATACCCATCCTTTGGGCGGTAGCGGACCCCATACCCATCCTGTGGACCCCATACCCGTCCCTTGGACAGTAGTGGACCCCATACCCATCCTGTGGATGGTATTGGACGCCTTTACCCATCCTGAGAGTGGTAGTGGACCCCATGTGCATACTGTTGGCGGTAGTGCACCCCATACCCATCCCGTGTATTGTAGTGGACCCCATACTCATCCTCTGGGCGGCAGTGGACCCCCATACCCATTAAGTGGATGGTTATGGACCTCATACCCATCGTGTGGACGGTAATGGATCCCATACCCATACATTGGTTGGTAGTGGACCCCATACCCATATAGTGGACAGTAGTGGACCCCATACCCATCCTCTGGGCGGTAAGGGACTCCATACCCATCCTGTGGACAGTAGTGGACCCCATACCCATCCTGTGGACGGCAGTGGACCCCATACCCATCCTTTGGGCGGTAGCGGAACCCATACCCATCCTGTGGACGGTAGTGGACCCCGTACCCATCCTGTGAGTGGTAGTTGACCCCATAAGCATCCTGTGGGCGGTAATAGACCCCATACCCATCCTCTGGACGGTAGTGGACCCCATACCCATCCTCTGGGCGGTTGTGAACACCGAACTCATCCTGGGGCGGTCGAGGACCCCATACTCTTCCTGTGGGTGATAGTGGACCCCATACCAATCTTCTGGGCGGTTGTGGACTCCATGCCCTTTCTCTTGGCGGTAGCGGGTCCCATACCCATCGTGTGGATGGTAGTGGACGCCATACCCATCCTGTGAGTGGTAGTAGACCCCTTATGCATACTGTGGGCGGTATATAAGAACCAGCAGTTGCTACAGCTGGACATAAACTCTGTGTAAAGAAAACACAAAAAACATAATAGGAAAACTTTACATTGGCGGGACGCCCCGATGACGCAAGACTTGCCACCACATGAGGGTTCCCCGCAATACTGACCCACCCACCCCCCACCCGTCGCTGGTGGGCTGACACCTGCCGCGGCCTGCCTGTTGTCTCCCCCCCACCACCACCTGGACCCTGGTGGGCTGACACCTGCCGTGGCCTGCCTGTTGTCTCCCCCCACCACCACCTGGACCCTGGTGGGCTGACACCTGCCGCGGCCTGCCTGTTGTCTCCCTCCACCACCACCTGCACCCTGGTGGGCTGACACCTGCCGCGGCCTGCCTGTTGTCTCCCTCCACCACCACCTGCACCCTGGTGGGCTGACACCTGCCGCGGCCTGCCTGTTGTCTCCCTCCACCACCACCTGCACCCTGGTGGGCTGACACCTGCCGCGGCCTGCCTGTTGTCTCCCTCCACCACCACCTGGACCCTGGTGGGCTGACACCTGCCGCGGCCTGCCTGTTGTTTCCCCCCACCACCACCAGGACCCTGGTGGGCTGCCATCTACCTGTCCTCATCATCCCCCTACTATCCCACTCTCCTCCCCCCCCCCTCACACACCTCTAGGACACTCTCTCACTACTCTCCCTCTGCACATTCTCCCTCCCCCACCTCACACTCCTCCTGGACACTCCCTCACACTCCCCCCCCCCCCCCCCAACACTGAATATGGGTACTTGAAGAAACCCAGACATAATAGCACTCACAGAAACATAGCTAACTAAAACCTTAACAAATGCAGTGTTTCCACAGGACTACTGTGTTGTGAGGAAAGAGAGAGAAGGAAGAAGAGGTGGTGGTGTAGCTCTGCTGGTAAGAAAAGGTTGGGATTTTGAGGAAATGGTTATTCAGGGCTGTGAAGATTTCTGTGACTATATAACAGGTACAATAGCAACTTGAGGACAAAGAATTGTAGTCGCAGTCATATATAACCCTCCACCAAATGACAGAAGACCCAGACAGGAATATGATAGAAACAACATGGCCACCATTAACATAATAGAGAGAACAGCGTCTCTCGCTAGTAGGAATGGATCTGGACAACTAATCATGGGGGATTTCAACCACGGGAAGATTGATTGGGAGAACAGAGACCCGCATGTAGGACCAGATACATGGAGAGCTAAGCTGCTGGACGCGCAACCCGTCTTCTTAAAAATAACGTCACTTTTCGCCCGTATGCGCACTTTGGCCAAATTTGGACGTAATTTGAAATGAAATCGACTCGCAAAAGTGACGTTCTGTTCCGTTTTCTATTTGAGTCGTCCGGTGTACGCGCAGAGGTTATAAGAGGACACTTTAAATTAACGTTTTGAAACTTATGAGAATTTCCTGCCAACCTAACCTATCAGAGGACCCTTAACTTACTGTTGTTGAAAAAAAAATCCCAAATTTATTTTCATTTTTTTTTTCATTTTTAAATTATGTCCAAATTCGGTCATACGGGCAAACGGCCAAAAGCGACGTTCTTTTTAAGAGGACAGGTTGGGACGCGGCAACAAGAAACTTTCTAAGCCAGCACATCAAGGGACCGACAAGAATGAGAGGGGAGAATGAACCAGCTATGCTTGATCTGATATTTACCCTTCATGAGTGGGATATAAGGGAGGTTAAGATGGAAGCACCCTTAGGAATGAGTGATCACAGTGTATTGATCTTTGCGTACTTGGTAGAGCTAGGACTAATCTCCCTCAAAAAAGAACTAGAAAACAAAAGGCTGGCATACTGAAAGGGGAATTATGAGGGGATTAGAAGTTTCCTAAGGGATATACCATGGGACACAGACCTCAGAGCTAAGTCGGTACAAGACATGATGGACTATGTCACCCAAAAGTGTCAGGAGGCAGTAAACAGGTTTATCCCGGCCCAAAGGGAAAAATCCGAGAAGCAAAAGAAGAATCCATGGTTTAACAGGACATGTATGGAAGCAAAGGTACTGAACAAAAGGGCGTGGAGGAACTTCCGAAATAACAGAACACCAGAAAGCAGAGAGAGATACCAGAAAACCAGGAATGAGTATGTTAGTGTGAGAAGGGAAGCAGAGAAAAGTTATGAAAATGATATAGCAAACAAAGCCAAGACCGATCCAAAGCTACTCCATAGTCACATCAGGAGGAAAACAACAGTGAAAGAACAGGTAATGAAACTTAGAACAGGCGAGGACAGGTATACAGAAAATGACAAAGAGGTGTGTGAGGAACTCAACAAAAGGTTCCAGATGGTCTTCACAATAGAACATGGAGAGATCACTGCGCTAGGAGAGGGGGCAGTAAACCAGGCGGCCTTGGAAGGGTTCGAAATTACGAGAAATGAGATCAAGAGACACCTGTTGGATCTGGATGTGAGAAAGGCTGTTGGTCCAGACGGGATCTCACCATGGGTATTGAGAGAGTGTGCAGAGGCACTCTGCTTGCCACTCTCAATAGTGTATAGTAGGTCACTGGAGACGGGAGACCTACCAGAAATGTGGAAAGCGGCTAATGTGGTCCCAATATACAAAAAGGGTGACAGACAAGAGGCACTGAACTACAGGCCCGTGTCCTTAACTTGTATACCATGCAAAGTAATGGAGAAGACCGTGAGAAAAAAATCTAGTAATACATCTGGAGAGAAGGGACTTCGTGACAAATCGCCAACATGGGTTCAGGGAGGGTAAATCTTGCCTTACAGGCTTAATAGAATTCTACGATCAGGTGACAAAGATTAAGGAAGAAAAAGAAGGCTGGGCAGACTGCATTTTTTGGACTGTCGGAAAGCCTTTGATACAGTCTCCTATAAGAGGCTAGTTCATAAGCTGGAGAGACAGGCAGGAGTAACTGGTAAAGTGCTCCAGTGGATAAGGGAATACCTAAGCAATAGGAAGCAAAGAGTTACAGTGAGGGGTGAGACCTTCGATTGGCGTTAAGTCACCAGTGGAGTCCCACAGGGCTCTGTACTCGGCTCTATCCTGTTTTTGATAAACGTAAACGATCTCCCGGAGGGTATAGACTCATTCCTCTCAGTGTTTGCTGACGACGCCAAAATAATGAGAAGGATTAAGACAGAGGAGGACTGCTTGAGGCTTCAAGAAGACCTAGACAAACTAAAGGAATGGTGGAACAAATGGTTGTTAGAGTTTAACCCAAGCAAATGTAATGTAATGAAGATAAATGTAGGGAGCAGGAGGCCAGTTACAAGGTATCATTTGGGAAATAAAATTCTTCAAGAGTCAGAGAGAGAAAGACCTGGGGGTTAATATCACGCCAGACCTGTCCCCTGAAGCCCACATCAAGAGGATAACATCAGCAGCATATGCCAGGTTGGCTAACATAAAAAACGGCATTTAGACACTTGTGCAAGGAATCATTCAGAACTTTGTATACCACTTATGTCAGACCAATCCTGGAGTATGCAGCCCCAGCGTGGAGTCCATATCTAGTAAAGCATAAGACCAAACTGGAAAAAGTTCAAAGGTTTGCCACCAGACTAGTACCCGAGCTAAGAGGTATGAGCTACGAGGAGAGACTGTGGGAATTAAACCTCACGGTCGCTAGAAGACAGAAGAGTTAGGGGGGGATATGATCACCACGTACAAGATTCTCAGAGGAATTGACAGAGTTGATAAAGACAGGCTGTTTAACACAAGAGGCACACGCACTAGGGGACACAGGTGGAAACTGAGTGCCCAAATGAGCCACAGAGATATTAGAAAGAATTAATTTTAGTGTCAGAGTGGTTGACAAATGGAATGCATTAGGAAGTGATGTGGTGGAGGCTGACTCCATACACAGTTTTCAAATGTAGATATGATAGAGCCCAATAGGCTCAGGAACCTGTACACCTGTTGGTTGACGGTTGAGAGGCGGGACCAAAGAGCCAGAGCTCAACCCCCGCAAGCACAAATAGGTGAGTACAAATAGGTGAGTTCACACCTCCCGGAAATTCCCTCACTACTCTCCCTCTATACACGCCCCCCCCCCCCCCACACACACACACTCCTCCCGGACACTCCCTCACTACTCTCCCTCTACACACTCCCCCCCTCCTCACATTCCTCCTGGACACTCCCTCACTTCTCTCCCTCTACAACACTCCCCCCCCTACCTCACACTCCTCCCGGACACTCCCTCACTACTCTTCCTCTGTACACTCCCCCCCCCTTACACTCCTGGACACTCCCTCACTACTCTCCCTCTATACACTCCCCCCCCCCCTCACACACCTCCGGACACTCCCTCACTACTCTCCCTCTACACACTCCCCTCCCCTCACACTCCTCCTGGATACTCCTCACTACTTTCCCTCTATACACCCCCCCCCTCACACTCCTCCCGGACACTCCCTCACTACTCTTCCTCTATACACTCCCCCCCTCACACTCCCTCACTACTCTCCCTCTACACACTCCCCTCCCCTCACACACCTCCCGGACACTCCCTCACTACTCTCCCTCTATACCCTCCCCCCCCCCCCCTCACACTCCTCCCGGACACTCCCTCACTACTCTCCCTTTTCACTCTCCCCTCCCCCCTCACACACCTCCCGGACACTACCTCACTACTCTCCCTTGTAACGGTTCTATTGTTACGTAAAGTATGGTGACAATAAACACAAACACTAAGACAATATATATATTAGTCGAGTATACAGAAGTATGCAGATGATATTTTGGCGAGTAATGGTGTGAGTTGAGCGCACTGAGAGTCGCTACAGTATCTCGCAAGTGTCTGTTCTAGACCACACCTGAAAGTTGACTAGTTATTATTCGCTACTCTGCTGTTTATTATGCTCGGCCAACAACTCGTTGCCCGAGGTGCTGTCCAAAAGTTGACAGGAATATTAACTGGAAGTAGGGAAAGGTTTGTGTTCCATAATTAGTACTAAGAAGACCTTTGCTTCTCTCATTAGACTAATGCGTTTGGAGCGACTATATTATTGGGATAATCTACTCGCTACAGAACTCCCCCTCCCAGGGGTGAAAGGGAAAAACACTTGATCAAGGAACCTAGCTGGTTGGCGAATTGTACGCCCTGCTCGTGTTATATAACCCTCAAAGTTAACTATCTCCTCTTCGCTGATGTCATCTAACTGGGGTCGTAGGGTGGGACGTCGCACAGGATCGTCCGTCGTCGTAGGATCAGGTGGTGGTACAGGTGGTAACTGGCGTTGTAGGGTGGGAGGTCGTACAGGGTCGTCCGTTGTCGTAGGTGGCGGTGCTGCTGGTAACTGTGGTCGAAAAGTGAACGGCGTAGACGGCGGATGTGTCTCTGGAATTGGACGCTTCTCGGTTGCCCTGGCGAGTGGTCGTTTGCCACTGCGGGGTGACTACATACTCGTCTCAGTATGGGGACTTACGTGCCGCCACTGCGGAGGAAGGAGTCGGCAGGGCTGACGTTCACCTGTAAAGTGGACATTGGAGTCATCAGCAATACGTTGTTTGATGTAATGAAAGTGAAGGTGGAAGATCTTGTGGTTTGCAGATCATTAGCGAGGACAGAGTGGTGGTGAAGTTCGCCGAGAATTGCTTGTTCAGGCAGTTTATTGAACAGTATGAGGATCGGGAGGTGCGGCTGAGCAACGGTCGAGGCTCTGTGAGGGTGGCGAATTGAGTGTGGAGTATACGTACGTATCGATTACAAATGCTCCAATTGAAATGTCAGAAGATCTTCTCCGTTGGGCGCTTGCCAGGTATGGCGTGTCGACTTTATTCGTGTGTGTAGGCACACGTCTGGAGCCGTCAAAGGACTCATGAATGGTTACAGGACGGCAAAAGTGGTCCTTCGTGGAATGTGCCTTCCTCACTTTCGATTGCTGGCTATACGGTCGGCTTCTTCTACCGGGGACAAACTCGGATATGTTTCAAGTGTGGTCATGTTGGCCATATGGCTGCTGCCTGCACCACCAGGATGGATGACCGGGTTAATCTGTTCAATGAAAATGATTTTCCTCCTTTGCATGAGCAAGAAGATCTGTCAGTTTTGAGCAGTGCCCCTTGTATGGGACCGGATGCAGTGGTGGATGGCGCAAATCTGGGTCCCAAGAGTGCTGCT
>NC_091227.1:26177746-26345822 GCF_040958095.1 Procambarus clarkii
ATGGTGACTTACCCACCTGATAACTTACCCACATGATGACTTACCCACCTGATAACTTACCCACATGATGACTTACCCACCTGATAACTTACCCACATGGTGACTTACCCACCTGATAACTTACCCACATGATGACTTACCCACCTGATAACTTACCCACATGATGACTTACCCACCTGATAACTTACCCACATGGTGACTTACCCACCTGATAACTTACCCACATGATGACTTACCCACCTGATAACTTACCCACATGATGACTTACCTACTTTTTTTTTGCAGGCCCACTAATTGTTTCACGTTTCTGTCACGGCGGAGTATGAGTATTTATGACTCGTATGGTCGCTTCAATAAGATTATGCCCCATGTATTTAACAACTTCTTCTGCTCTGTTGAATCTAAGTTGAAATCATATTGGGTTTGTAACTTTACACTGTGTTAGATAATGTTCCAGTGGTCTGTCTGACATTTCTCCACAGTGCTGACACTTCCTCTTATCTTCCGGAACCTGTAAGACTATTTTCCATGCACATGGGTATCCAAACCTGATGCGATGTAAGATATTTCTGTTGTTCTACTGCTCCCTGTCATCAAAATAAGTGGTTCGTAGTTATTGAATTCTTGTACCAACCCGCAGATCGTGATGTTGCAACTGCTGTGTTGTGGTCACTGTGCATCTTCTGCACAGCTTTATTTCTAATAACTTGCTTTACCTGTGCTGGTTTCTGTGGTATGTAAATATCATCATTTTTCTCTAGTTACCATTTTTACAGCTGCGTCTGCTGTGTTATTTCCTATTATTTCTACAAGACTTGGCACCCAGTTGATAAGTATCAGATGGCGTTGACGATTGAGTACTCACCTGGCTGTGTCTGCGAAGGTTGAGCTCTGGCTATTTGGTCCCCGCCTCTGTTTACATTAATGACCCACCAGTCGACTTACCCAGCGGGGATCCTAAACCACAGTCTTTTTTGCATCTTGCCTTACTTTCCTGTTTTCTGCTTAATAAACTGCCGTCTTTACTAGCATTCTTCTCTGCACACTGCCTGAACACTACTTGCAACAACTGGACACCAACTATGAGAACCAGCAGTTGCTACAGCTGGACCCCAACTATGAGAACCAGTAGTTGCTACAGCTGGACCCCAACATGAGAACCAGCAGTTGCTACAGCTGGACCCCAACTAGAACCAGCAGTTGCTACAGCTGGACCCCAACAATGAGAACCAGCAGTTGCTACAGCTGGACCCCAACTATGAGAACCAGCAGTTGCTACAGCTGGACCCCAACATGAGAACCAGCAGTTGCTACAGCTGGACCCCAACATGAGAACCAGCAGTTGCTACAGCTGGACCCCAACAATGAACCAGCAGTTGCTACAGCTGGACCCCAACAATAAGAACCAGCAGTTGCTACAGCTGGACCCCAACAATAAGAACCAGCAGTTGCTACAGCTGGACCCCAACAATAAGAACCAGCAGTTGCTACAGCTGGACCCCAACAATAAGAACCAGCAGTTGCTACAGCTGGACCCCAACAATAAGAACCAGCAGTTGCTACAGCTGGACCCCAACAATGAGAACCAGCAGTTGCTACAGCTGGACCCCAACAATAAGAACCAGCAGTTGCTACAGCTGGACCCCAACAATAAGAACCAGCAGTTGCTACAGCTGGACCCCAACAATAAGAACCAGCAGTTGCTACAGCTGGACCCCAACAATAAGAACCAGCAGTTGCTACAGCTGGACCCCAACAATAAGAACCAGCAGTTGCTACAGCTGGACCCCAACAATAAGAACCAGCAGTTGCTACAGCTGGACCCCAACAATAAGAACCAGCAGTTGCTACAGCTGGACCCCAACAATAAGAACCAGCAGTTGCTACAGCTGGACCCCAACAATAAGAACCAGCAGTTGCTACAGCTGGACCCCAACAATAAGAACCAGCAGTTGCTACAGCTGGACCCCAACAATAAGAACCAGCAGTTGCTACAGCTGGACCCCAACAATAAGAACCAGCAGTTGCTACAGCTGGACCCCAACAATAGAACCAGCAGTTGCTACAGCTGGACCCCAACAATAAGAACCAGCAGTTGCTACAGCTGGACCCCAACAATAAGAACCAGCAGTTGCTACAGCTGGACCCCAACAATAAGAACCAGCAGTTGCTACAGCTGGACCCCAACAATAAGAACCAGCAGTTGCTACAGCTGGACCCCAACAATAAGAACCAGCAGTTGCTACAGCTGGACCCCAACAATAAGAACCAGCAGTTGCTACAGCTGGACCCCAACAATAAGAACCAGCAGTTGCTACAGCTGGACCCCAACAATAAGAACCAGCAGTTGCTACAGCTGGACCCCAACAATGAACCAGCAGTTGCTACAGCTGGACCCCAACAATAGAACCAGCAGTTGCTACAGCTGGACCCCAACAATAAGAACCAGCAGTTGCTACAGCTGGACCCCAACAATAAGAACCAGCAGTTGCTACAGCTGGACCCCAACAATAAGAACCAGCAGTTGCTACAGCTGGACCCCAACAATAAGAACCAGCAGTTGCTACAGCTGGACCCCAACAATAAGAACCAGCAGTTGCTACAGCTGGACCCCAACAATAAGAACCAGCAGTTGCTACAGCTGGACCCCAACAATAGAACCAGCAGTTGCTACAGCTGGACCCCAACAATAAGAACCAGCAGTTGCTACAGCTGGACCCCAACAATAAGAACCAGCAGTTGCTACAGCTGGACCCCAACAATAAGAACCAGCAGTTGCTACAGCTGGACCCCAACAATAAGAACCAGCAGTTGCTACAGCTGGACCCCAACAATAAGAACCAGCAGTTGCTACAGCTGGACCCCAACAATAAGAACCAGCAGTTGCTACAGCTGGACCCCAACAATAAGAACCAGCAGTTGCTACAGCTGGACCCCAACAATAAGAACCAGCAGTTGCTACAGCTGGACCCCAACAATAAGAACCAGCAGTTGCTACAGCTGGACCCCAACAATAAGAACCAGCAGTTGCTACAGCTGGACCCCAACAATAAGAACCAGTTGCTACAGCTGGACCCCAACAATGAACCAGCAGTTGCTACAGCTGGACCCCAACAATAAGAACCAGCAGTTGCTACAGCTGGACCCCAACAATAGAACCAGCAGTTGCTACAGCTGGACCCCAACAATAAGAACCAGCAGTTGCTACAGCTGGACCCCAACAATAAGAACCAGCAGTTGCTACAGCTGGACCCCAACAATAAGAACCAGCAGTTGCTACAGCTGGACCCCAACAATAAGAACCAGCAGTTGCTACAGCTGGACCCCAACAATAAGAACCAGCAGTTGCTACAGCTGGACCCCAACAATAGAACCAGCAGTTGCTACAGCTGGACCCCAACAATGAACCAGCAGTTGCTACAGCTGGACCCCAACAATAAGAACCAGCAGTTGCTACAGCTGGACCCCAACAATAAGAACCAGCAGTTGCTACAGCTGGACCCCAACAATAAGAACCAGCAGTTGCTACAGCTGGACCCCAACAATAAGAACCAGCAGTTGCTACAGCTGGACCCCAACAATAAGAACCAGCAGTTGCTACAGCTGGACCCCAACAATAAGAACCAGCAGTTGCTACAGCTGGACCCCAACAATAAGAACCAGCAGTTGCTACAGCTGGACCCCAACAATAAGAACCAGCAGTTGCTACAGCTGGACCCCAACAATAAGAACCAGCAGTTGCTACAGCTGGACCCCAACAATAAGAACCAGCAGTTGCTACAGCTGGACCCCAACAATAAGAACCAGCAGTTGCTACAGCTGGACCCCAACAATAAGAACCAGCAGTTGCTACAGCTGGACCCCAACAATAAGAACCAGCAGTTGCTACAGCTGGACCCCAACAATAGAACCAGCAGTTGCTACAGCTGGACCCCAACAATAAGAACCAGCAGTTGCTACAGCTGGACCCCAACAATAAGAACCAGCAGTTGCTACAGCTGGACCCCAACAATAAGAACCAGCAGTTGCTACAGCTGGACCCCAACAATAAGAACCAGCAGTTGCTACAGCTGGACCCCAACAATAAGAACCAGCAGTTGCTACAGCTGGACCCCAACAATAAGAACCAGCAGTTGCTACAGCTGGACCCCAACAATAAGAACCAGCAGTTGCTACAGCTGGACCCCAACAATAAGAACCAGCAGTTGCTACAGCTGGACCCCAACAATAAGAACCAGCAGTTGCTACAGCTGGACCCCAACAATAAGAACCAGCAGTTGCTACAGCTGGACCCCAACAATAAGAACCAGCAGTTGCTACAGCTGGACCCCAACAATAAGAACCAGCAGTTGCTACAGCTGGACCCCAACAATAAGAACCAGCAGTTGCTACAGCTGGACCCCAACAATAAGAACCAGCAGTTGCTACAGCTGGACCCCAACAATAAGAACCAGCAGTTGCTACAGCTGGACCCCAACAATAAGAACCAGCAGTTGCTACAGCTGGACCCCAACAATAAGAACCAGCAGTTGCTACAGCTGGACCCCAACAATAAGAACCAGCAGTTGCTACAGCTGGACCCCAACAATAAGAACCAGCAGTTGCTACAGCTGGACCCCAACAATAAGAACCAGCAGTTGCTACAGCTGGACCCCAACAATAAGAACCAGCAGTTGCTACAGCTGGACCCCAACAATAAGAACCAGCAGTTGCTACAGCTGGACCCCAACAATAAGAACCAGCAGTTGCTACAGCTGGACCCCAACAATAAGAACCAGCAGTTGCTACAGCTGGACCCCAACAATAAGAACCAGCAGTTGCTACAGCTGGACCCCAACAATAAGAACCAGCAGTTGCTACAGCTGGACCCCAACAATAAGAACCAGCAGTTGCTACAGCTGGACCCCAACAATAAGAACCAGCAGTTGCTACAGCTGGACCCCAACAATAAGAACCAGCAGTTGCTACAGCTGGACCCCAACAATAAGAACCAGCAGTTGCTACAGCTGGACCCCAACAATAAGAACCAGCAGTTGCTACAGCTGGACCCCAACAATAAGAACCAGCAGTTGCTACAGCTGGACCCCAACAATAAGAACCAGCAGTTGCTACAGCTGGACCCCAACAATAAGAACCAGCAGTTGCTACAGCTGGACCCCAACAATAAGAACCAGCAGTTGCTACAGCTGGACCCCAACAATAAGAACCAGCAGTTGCTACAGCTGGACCCCAACAATAAGAACCAGCAGTTGCTACAGCTGGACCCCAACAATAAGAACCAGCAGTTGCTACAGCTGGACCCCAACAATAAGAACCAGCAGTTGCTACAGCTGGACCCCAACAATAAGAACCAGCAGTTGCTACAGCTGGACCCCAACAATAAGAACCAGCAGTTGCTACAGCTGGACCCCAACAATAAGAACCAGCAGTTGCTACAGCTGGACCCCAACAATAAGAACCAGCAGTTGCTACAGCTGGACCCCAACAATAAGAACCAGCAGTTGCTACAGCTGGACCCCAACAATAAGAACCAGCAGTTGCTACAGCTGGACCCCAACAATAAGAACCAGCAGTTGCTACAGCTGGACCCCAACAATAAGAACCAGCAGTTGCTACAGCTGGACCCCAACAATAAGAACCAGCAGTTGCTACAGCTGGACCCCAACAATGAGAACCAGCAGTTGCTACAGCTGGACCCCAACAATAAGAACCAGCAGTTGCTACAGCTGGACCCCAACAATAAGAACCAGCAGTTGCTACAGCTGGACCCCAACAATACCCAGCAAACACAAATCATCTACACAACGTTCGCCTATCTCTTCCCATAGGTGTGGGAATGATTTGCATTGAGAATGGTGCAGGAGAGCCTTTGAGAAACTTTTACTCAAAAAATCCAAACACAAAGGTTTAATTATAAATTGTTTTTCTACAATTATTTTCTTCCAAATGTAAAACAAATAGTTTTTACATGTTTAAATATAAAATTTATGGTGTTTTTTTGTAAAATTCATTAATAAATTGTGAATGATATATATTGGCTGAGTGAAACCTTTAAAATCCATTTAGTTATAATATGAACAGAAAAAAGTAGTTTTCCAAATTTTCTAAAAATCGCTCTTTTTAACACAATTTGTCTCCTTATGCATTCCACTAAACACTAATATTATGTTTAAATATATAATTTATGTATTATTCCCTAAGATAATTTATATAAATTATAAAAGTTGCTGGAAAGTGGTGAGAAAGAATCTGAAAACGTTTTGTTGTCTTATATTGGCGTGTTCTTATTAACTAGAGTAAGAGTGAGCGAGAGTGGGTAAGAGTGAGTAAGAGTGACTGAAGGTGAGTGAGAGTGACTGAGAGTGAGTAAGAGTGACAGAGTGAGTAAGAGTGACAGAGTGAGTAAGGGTGACAGAATGAGTAAGAGTGAGAGTAAGGTGATTGAGAGTAAGGGTGAGTATGAGAGTAAGAGTGATTGAGAGTTAGAGTGAGAGTAAGAGTGATTGAGAGTTAGTGAGAGTAAGAGTGATTGAGAGTAAGAGTGATTGAGAGTAAGAGTGATTGTTAGTAAGAGTGATTGGGAGTAGGAGTTAGAGTGAGAGTAGGAGTAAGAATGAGAATAAGAGTGATTGAGAGTAAGAGTGAGTAAGAGTAAGAATGAGAGTAAGAGTGATTGAGAGTAAGAGTGATTGAGAGTAAGAGTGATTGGGAGTAAGAGTGATTGGGAGTAAGAGTGAGAGTAAGAGTAAGAATGAGAATAAGAGTGATTGAGAGTAAGAGTGATTGGGAGTAAGAGTAAGAATGAGAGTAGGAGTGATTGAGAGTCGGAGTGATTGGGAGTAGGAGTGATTGGGAGTAAGAGTGATTGAGAGTAAGAGTAATTGAGAGTAAGAGTATGAGAGTAAGCGTGAGAGAGTGAGTATGAATGGGTAAGGGTGACTGAGAGTGAGTAAGAGTGACAGAGTAAGAATGACAGAGTAAGAGTGATAGAGAGTAAGAGTGACAGAGAGTAAGAGTGACAGAGAGTAAGAGTGACAGAGTAAGAGTGACAGAGAGTAAGAGTGACAGAGAGTAAGAGTGACAGAGAGTAAGAGTGACAGAGTAAGAGTGAGTATGAGAGTGAGTAAGGATGACTGAGAGAAAGAGTGAGTAATAGTGCGTAAGAGTGATTGAGAGTTAGAGTGAGAGTAAGAGTGATTGAGAGTTAGTGAGAGTAAGAGTGATTGAGAGTAAGAGTGATTGAGAGTAAAAGTGATTGAGAGTAAGAGTGATTGAGAGTAAGAGTGATTGGGAGTAAGAGTGATTGAGAGTAAGAGTGATTGGGAGTAAGAGTGATTGGGAGTAGGAGTAAGAATGAGAATAAGAGTGATTGAGAGTAAGAGTGAGTAAGAGTAAGAATGAGAGTAAGAGTGATTGAGAGTAAGAGTGATTGGGAGTAAGAGTAAGAGTGAGAGTAAGAGTAAGAATGAGAGTAGGAGTGATTGAGAGTAGGAGTGATTGGAAGTAGGAGTGATTGGGAGTAAGAGTGATTGAGAGTAAGAGTAATTGAGAGTAAGAGTATGAGAGTAAGAGTGAGAGAGTGAGTATGAATGGGTAAGGGTGACTGAGAGTGAGTAAGAATGACAGAGTAAGAGTGACAGAGAGTAAGAGTGACAGAGAGTAAGAGTGACAGAGAGTAAGAGTGACAGAGTAAGAGTGACAGAGTAAGAGTGACAGAGTAAGAGTGACAGAGAGTAAGAGTGACAGAGAGTAAGAGTGACAGAGAGTAAGAGTGACAGAGAGTAAGAGTGACAGAGTAAGAGTGAGTATGAGAGTGAGTAAGGATGACTGAGAGTAAGAGTGAGTAATAGTGCGTAAGAGTGATTGAGAGTAAGAGTGAGTAATAGTGTGTAAGAGTGATTGAGAGTAAGAGTGAGTAATAGTGTGTAAGAGTGATTGAGAGTGAGAGTGATTATGAGAGAGTTAAGAGTGTGAGGTGTGAGAGGGTAGCAGGCCAGGGAGGCAGGATGTGTGGTCACAGGCGAGGCCTAGGCCTCGTGATCTCTAATGTTGGTTTTTATATATGTTGGATTTTTTGTCCTGTTTCAAATTATAATTATTTAGCAGGAATGTAATAAGATATTGCACAGTATTAATGTGACAATAATATATGCATTATTTCCTTGATAATCAAACTTGTTGTTCAAAGATAATATACAATCTTTGAAGGAAACATTTTGAGAGCGCGAGCTGGCAACACTGGGCTGGTGGGTGAGAGAGACATGGTTAGTTGTGCTCAGACCTTCAGTGGTGAAGGGTGTGTCCCAGCTGGCCGCCACCAGCCGCCACCTGCCACCCACCACCAGCCACCACCCGCGACCACCCACCAGCCGCCACCTGCCACCACCCACCACCAGCCGCCACCCGCCACCACCCACCACCAGCCGCCACCCGCCACCACCCACCACCAGCCGCCACCCGCCACCACCCACCACCAGCCGCCACCCGCCACCACCCACCGCCACCCACCACCGCCACTCACCACCCGCCGCCACCCGCCACCAGCCACAGCCACCCACCACCGCCACCCGCCGCCACCACCCACCACCACCAGCCGCCGCCGCCACCACCACCCACCACCACTGCCGCCACCACCCATCACCGCCGCCGCCACCACCACCCACCACCACCGCCGCCACCACCCATCACCGCCGCCGCCGCCACCACCCACCACAGCCGCCGCCGACACCACCGCCACCACCCACCACAGCCGCCACCACCACCCACCACCACCACCACCCCCACCACCGCCGCCACCACCAGCCGCCACAAGCCGCCACCGCCCGCCACCAGCCGCCATCACCACCACCACAACCACCAGCCGCCATCACCGCCACCAGCCGCCACCAGCTGCCATCACCACCAGCCGCCACCACCACCACCACCACCACCACCAGCCGCCATCACCGCCACCAGCTGCCACCACCACCAGCCGTTATCACCGCCGCCACCACCCATCACCGCCGCCGCCGCCACCACCCCACCACGCCGCCGCCGACACCACCGCCACCACCCACCACAGCCGCCACCACCACCCACCACCACCACCCACCACCGCCGCACCACCAGCCGCCACAAGCCGCCACCGCCCGCCACCAGCCGCCATCACCACCACCACAACCACCAGCCGCCATCACCGCCACCAGCCGCCACCAGCTGCCACCACCACCAGCCACCACCACCACCACCACCAGCCGCCATCACCGCCACCAGCTGCCACCACCACCAGCCGCCATCACCGCCACCAGCTGCCACCACCACCAGCCGCCACCACCAGCCGCCACCACCGCCACCACCACCTGCCACCAGCCGCCACCACCGCCCGCTATCAGCCGTCACCGCCCGTTGCCACAGTCGCCACCCAAGCCGCCACCGCCAGCCGCCACCAGCCCCCCCCCACGCGATCGTCACCACCCATCACAGCCGCCGCCGCCCGCCACCGCCCGCCACCACCCGCCACCACCCGCCACAGCCGCCACCACCCACCACCCCGCCACCACCCACCACCCACCAGCCGCCGCCGCTACCACCACCGCCGCCACCACCCACCACCGCCAGCCGCCACCACTCATCACAGACGCCGCCACCCGCCACCGCCCGCCACCACCGCCAGACACAGCCGCCAGTGTCCGCCACCGCCGCCACTGTCCGCCACCGCCGCCACTGTCCGCCCGCCGCCACCACTGTCCGCCCGCCGCCACCACTGTCCGCCCGCCGCCACCACTGTCCGCCCGCCGACCACTGTCCGCCCGCCGCCACCACTGTCCGCCCGCCGCCTCCACTGTCCGCCCGCCGCCTCCACTGTCCGCCCGCCGCCTCCACTGTCCGCCCGCCGCCACCACTGTCCGCCCGCCGCCCCCACTGTTCGCCCGCAGCCGCCACTGTCCGCCCGCCGCCGCCACTGTCCGCCCGCCGCCGCCACTGTCCGCCCGCCGCCGCCACTGTCCGCCCGCCGCCACTGTCCACCACCGCCGCCAAAGCCGCCACGGTCCGCCCGCCGCCACTATCCGCCACAGCCGCCACTGTCCGCCCGCCGCCACTGTCCGCCCGCCGCCACTGTCCGCCCGCCGCCACTATCCGCCACCGCCGCCACTGTCCGCCCGCCGCCACTGTCCGCCCGCCGCCACTGTCCGCCCGCCGCCGCCCTGTCCGCCCGCCGCCACTGTCCGCCCGCCGCCACTATCCGCCACCGCCGCCACTGTCCGCCCGCCGCTACTGTCCGCCCGCCGCCACTATCCGCCACCGCCGCCACTGTCCGCCCGACGCCACTGTCCGCCCGCCGCCACTATCCGCCACTGTCCGCCCGCCGCCACTGTCCGCCCGCTGCCACCACTGTCTGCCACCGCCACCACTGTCAGCCACCGCCACCACTGTCTGCCACCGCCACCACTGTCTGCCCGCCGCCACCACTGTCCGCCCGCCGCCACCACTGTCCGCCCGCCCGCCACCACTGTCCGCTCGCCGCCTCCACTGTCCGCCCGCCGCCACCATTGTCCGCCCGCCGCCACCACTGTCCGCCCCGCCGCCGCACACTGTTCGCCCGCCGCGCCACTGTCCGCCCGCCGCCGCCACTGTCCACCCGCCGCCGCCACTGTCCGCCCGCCGCCGCCACTGTCCGCCCGCAGCCGCCACTGTCCGCCCGCCGCCACTGTCCACCACCGCCGCCAAAGCCGCCACAGTCCGCCCGCCGCCACTATCCGCCACAGCCGCCACTATCCGCCAACGCCGCCACTGTCCGCCCGCCGCCCGCCACTGTCCGCCCGCCGCCATGTCCGCCCGCCGCCACTATCCGCCACCGCCGCCACTGTCCGCCACAGCCGCCACTCTCCGCCGTAGAGCCTCCCTCTCTCCGTTAGTAATAATTATAATTGTTAGTAAATAATAAAAGAAATATAAATTATTAGATTTTTTTTACCCTTAAATTGGTTTTAATATTTAAATTGAAATTAATAATATAATATAAAATATCATAAAATAATATAATATAAAATATAATTTAATTTCAAGATATTTAACTTTAAAACACAAAGATGTGAAAAGGGTTCAGATTATTGGCTCAAACCTTTCATAAGAGATTCATATTGGTATATGAATGGATTATGAATGACTCATGTTAGGAGTGTAAAGTTGCCACAACATCTCAAATTAGTGTTAGATACATATGTCTTGGTTATAAGTTTTGGAAACCTATTTAAGTCCACACACAATATCGTATCTGATACGATAAAACAAACGTTTCGCAATACTTTCAAATACTTTCCAGATATGTTGTGGCAACCTAAAATTGTTTGCTGGAGAAGGGACTCCATACCCATCCTGTGGACAGTAGTGGACCCCATACCCATCCTGTGGACGGCAGTGGACCCCTTACCCATCTTCTGGGCGGTAGCGGAACCCATACCCATCCTGTGAACAGTAGTGGACCCCGTACCCATCCTGACCTGTGGTAGTGGACCCCATGTGCATACTGTTGGCGGTAGTGCACCCAATACCCATCCCGTGGATTGTAGTGCACCCCATACCCATCCCGTGGATTGTAGTGACCCCATACTCATCCTCTGGGCGGCAGTGGACCCCATACCCATCCTGTGGATGGTAGTGAACCCCAAACCCATCCTGTGAGTGTAGTGGACCCCATATGCATCCTGTGAGCAGTAGGGGACCCCATACCCATCTTCTGTACGGTAGTGGACCCCATACCCATCCTCTGGACGGTAGTGGACCCCATACTCTTCCTGTGGGTAATAGTCGACCCCATACCAATCCTTTGAGCGGTAGTGGACCCAATACCCATCCTATGGGTGGTAGTGGACCCCATACCTATTCTCTGGGCGTAGTGGACCCCATACCCCATCCTCTGGGCGTAGTGGACCCCATTCCCATACTGTGGATTGTAGTGGACACCATACCCATCCTCTGGACGGTAGTGGGCCCCATACCCATCCTGTGGGTTGTTGTGGACCCCGTACCTATCCTGGGGCGGTCGTGGACCCCATACCTATCCTCTGGGCGGTAGTGGACCCCATTCCCATCCTGTGGACGGTAGTGGACCCCCATACCCATCCTCTGGGCGATAGTGGACCCCCATGCCCATCCTCTGGATGGTAGTGGACCCCATACACATCCTCTGGGTGGGAGTGGACCCCGTTCACATCCTGTGAACGGTTATGGACCCCATACCCATCCTGTTGACGGTAGTGGACCCCATACCTATTCTCTGGGCGGTAGTGGACTTAATACCCATCCTGTGGACGGTAGTGGACCCCATACCCATCCTGTGGAAGGTAGTGGACCCCATACCCATCCTCTGGGCGATAGTGGACCCCCATGCCCATCCTCTGGATGGTAGTGGACCCCATACACATCCTCTGGGCGTGAGTGGACCTCATTCGCATCTTGTGAACGGTTATGGACCCCATACCCATCCTCTTGACGGTAGTGGACCCCATACCCATCCTTTGGGCGGTAGTGGACTCAATACCCATCCTGTGGACGGTAGTGGACCCCATACCCATCCTGTGGACTGTAGTGGACCCCATACCCATCCTGTGGATGGTAGTGGACCCCATACCCATCCTCTGCGCGGTAGAGTACCCCAGACCCATCCAGTGGACGGTACTGGACACCAGACCTATCCTCTGGGCAGTAAAGTACCCCATACCCATCCAGTGGACGGTAGCGGACCCCATACCCATCCTGTGAACGGTCCTAGACCCCACACCAATCCTCTGAGCTGTAGTAGACCCCCATACCTATTCTGTGGACGATAGTGGACCTCATGCCCATCGTGTGGACGGTAATGGGACCCCATACCCATCCATTGGACAGTAGTGGACCCCATACCCATCCAGTGGACAGTAGTGGGTCCCATATCAATCTTCTGGGCGGTAGGGGACTCCATACCCATCCAGGGAATGGTAGTGACCCCATACCCATCCTGTGGATGGTAGTGGACCCCAGACCTATCCTCTGGGCAGTAGAGTACCCCATACCCATCCTGTGGACGGTAATGGACCCCATACCGATCCTGTGAATGGTAGTGGACCCCATACTTATCCTCTGGGAGGTAGTGGACCCCCATACCCATCCTGTGGACGGTAATGGACCCCATATCCATCTTGTGGGCTGTAGTGGACCCCATACCCATCCTGTGGGCGGTAGTGGACCCCATACCCATCCTGTGGACGGTAATGGACCCCAAACCCATCTTGTGGGTGGTAGTGGACCCCATACCCATCCTGTGGGTGGTAGTGGACCCCATACCCATCCTGTGGACGTTAGTGGACCCCCAAACCCATTGTCGTGATGCTGAACCCCGGTTCATTCCGAACACAGCGAATACACAACACATAACACCTTGCCTCAGCAACCGTTACTACCACCTATACTCCTACACACACCAGACCCTTGAGGCGTACCACTAGATTTGTCCTGGAACACAATGAATGAACATATGGAAGGTATTTAAAGGCCGTCGGGTTTTGTCATTTAATTACAAAGAATAGACTCTGACAATTAATAACATATTAACATACTCTATTAGGTCAATACACTTCCAATACCCATAGACCACTTGACCTCCGCGATCACCACCCACACTTGTAACTTCCGCCTAAGTCCCTAATACGGAATGATTACTACAACGCTCCACACCCGGTTAGTCTTTCATTCAATACTCACATACTGCAGACTTAACTTGGTCACTAAGATCACATCAGGTTCTCGCATAGCTGTCTGCTACACTTCGCTGCTGCCGCAAACGGGGATCCAGAGGACTTCTCAGTTCAACTCCCGCAACAAGACTGACTCCAGTCAGCCATCTACCTCAACCATTTCACCCCGCCTCTCAAGGAAGGTATAATCCGATTAACCTTATCCCAAGAGCGGTAATCTTGTTCCTAGAAGCCTGACGAAGAATAATTCCTCTTTCCAGGAATTATTAATTTGGCTAAACATCTTCGGTCTTAATCCATTGACCTTTCTTAGATATGTGATCCATAGTCTGTCTACTTAACATGTACTTCCAATCATCATTCGTTAAGTGTTGTAGTAATGATCCTCTAGCTAATAATTCCTACTAACTTGTGGATTACAACACCATCCTGTGGGAGGTAGTGGACCTCATACCCATCCTGTGGGCGGTAGTGGACCCCATACCCATCCTCTGGACTGTAGTAGACCCCATACCCATCCTCTGGGCGGTTGTGGACATCGTACTAATCCTGGGGCGGTCGTGGACCCCATACTCTTCCTGTGGGTGATAGTGGACGCCATACCCATCTTCTGGGCGGTAGTGGACCCCATACCCATCTTCTGGGCGGTAGTGGACCCCATACCCCTCCTTTGTTCTGTAGTGGACCCCATACGCATCTTGTGAGCGGTCCTAGACCCCACACCAATCCTCTGAGCTATAGGTGACCCCCATACCCATCCTGTGGACGGTAATGGACCTCATACCCATCGTGTGGACCGTAATGGACCCTATACCCATCCATTGGATGGTAGTGGACCCCATACCAATCCACTGAACAGTAGTGGACCCAATATCCATCCTCTGGGCGGTAGTGGACCCCACACCTATCCTTTGGACAGTTGTAGACCCCATACCCATCCTCTAGGCGGTTGTGGACACCGTACTCATCCTGGGGAGGTCGTGGACCCCATACTCTTCCTGTGGGTGATAGTGAACCCCATACCCATCCTGTGGACAGTAGTGGACCCCATACCCATCCTGTGGTTGGTATGGTTGGTATATGGTTGGTAGTGGACGCAATACCCATCCTCTGGCAGTAGTGGACCCAATACCCATCCTGCGGAAGGTAGTGGACCCCATACCCATCCTGTGGTAGGTAGTGGACCCCATACCCATCCTCTGGGCGATAGTGGACCCCATGCCCAACCTCTGGATGGTAGTGGACTCCATGCCAATCCATTGGATGGTAGTGGACCCATACCCATCCTGTGGACGGACGTTGACCCCATGCCCATCATGTGGATGGTAGTGGACCCCATTCGCATCCTGTGAACGGTAGTGGACCCCATACCCATCATGTGGACGGTATTGGACCCCATACCTATCCTCTGGGCGGTAGAGTACCCCATACCCATCCAGTGGACGGTAGCGGACCCCATACCCCTCCTATGGTCTATAGTGGACCCAATACCCATCCTGTGAACGGTCTTAGACCTCACACCAATCCTCTGAGCTGTAGTACACCCCCATACCTATCCTGTGGACGGTAGTGGACCTCATACCAATCGTGTGTACGGTAATGGGCCCCATACCTATCCATTGGACAGTAGTGGACCCCATATCCATCCAGTGGACAGTAGTGGATCCCATACCAATCCTCTGGGCGGTAGGGGACTCCATACCCATCCGGTGAACGGTAGTGGACCCCATACTCATCCTCTGGGAGGTAGTGGACCCCATACCCATCTTGTTGGCGGTAGTGGACCCCATACCCATCCTGAGGGCGGTATTGGACGCCATACCCATCCTGCGGAAGGTAGTGGACCCCATACCCATCTTGTGGTAGGTAGTGGACCCCATACCCATCCTCTGGGCGATAGTGGACCCCATGCCCAACCTCTGGATGGTAGTGGACTCCATGCCAATCCATTGGATGGTAGTGGACCCATACCCATCCTGTGGACGGACGTTGACCCCATGCCCATCATGTGGATGGTAGTGGACCCCATTTGCATCCTGTGAACGGTAGTGGACCCCATACCCATCATGTGGACGGTATTGGACCCCATACCTATCCTCTGGGCGGTAGAGTACCCCATACCCATCCTGTGGACGGTAGCGGACCCCATACCCCTCCTATGGTCTGTAGTGGACCCCATACCCATCCTGTGAACGGTCTTAGACCCCACACCAATCCTCTGAGCTGTAGTACACCCCCATACCTATCGTGTGGACGGTAGTGGACCTCATACCAATCGTGTGGACGGTAATGGGCCCCATACCTATCCATTGGACAGTAGTGGACCCCATATCCATCCAGTGGACAGTAGTGGATCCCATACCAATCCTCAGGGCGGTAGGGGACTCCATACCCATCCGGTGAACGGTAGTGGACCCCATACTCATCCTCTGGGAGGTAGTGGACCCCATACCCATCCTGTGGACGGTAATGGACCCCATACCCATCTTGTTGGCGGTAGTGGACCCCATACCCATCCTGTGGGCGGTATTGGACGCCATACCCATCCTGTGGACGGTAGTGGACCCCATACCTATCCTCTGGGCGGTAGTGAACCCCATTCCCATCCTGTGGATGGTATTGGACCCCTTACCCATCCTGTGAGTCGTAGTTGACCCCATAAGCATCCTGGGGCGGTCGTGGACTCCATACTCTTCCTGTGGGTGATAGTAGACCCCATACTTATCTTCTGGGCGGTAGTGGACCCCATACCCTTTCTCTGGGCTGTAGTGGACCCCATACCCATCCTGTGGACAGTAGTGGACCACATACCCATTCTGATGACGGAAGTGGACCCCATATTCTTTCTCTGGGCGGTAGGGACCCTGCATACCCATCCTCTGGACGGTAGTAGACCCCATACCCATCCTTTGGGCGGTTGTGGACACCGTACTCATCCTGGGGCGGTCGTGGAACCCATACTCTTCCTGTGGGTGATAGTGGACCCCATACCCATCTTCTGGGCGGTAGTGGACCATATAACCTTTCTCTGGGCGGTAGTGGACCCCATACCTATCCTGTGGACAGTAGTGGACGCAATATCCATCCTGTGAGTAGTAGTGGACCCCATATGCACCCTGTGGGCGGTAGTAGACCCCATACCCATCCTGTGAGCGGTAGTGGACCGCATGCCAATCCAGTGGACGGTACCGGACCCCATACCCCTCCTTTGTTCTGTAGTGGACCCCATACGCATCATGTGAGCGGTCCTAGACCCCACACCATTCCTCTGAGCTGTAGTAGACCCCCATACCCATCCTGTGGATGGTAATGAACCTCATACCCATTGTGTGGACGGTAATGGACCCCATACCAATCCATTGGACGGTAGTGGACCCCATACCCATATAATGGACAGTAGTGTACCCTATACCCATCCTCTGGGCGGTTAGGGACTCCAAACCCATCCTGTGGACAGTAGTGGACCCCATACCCATCCTGTGGACGGCAGTGGACCCCATACCCATGTTCTGGGCGGTAGCGGAACCCATACCCATCCTGTGAACGGTAGTGGACCCCGTACCCATCCTGACCTGTGGTAGTGGACCCCATGTGCATACTGTTGGCGGTAGTGCACCCCATACCCATCCCGAGGATTGTAGTGCACCCCATACCCATCCCGTGGATTGTAGTGGACCCCATACTCATCCTCTGGGCGGCAGTGGACCCCATACCCATCCTGTGGATGGTAGTGAACCCCAAACCCATCCTGTGAGTGGTAGTGGACCCCATATGCATCCTGTGGGCAGTAGGGGACCCCGTACCAATCCTTTGAGCGGTAGTGGACCCAATACCCATCCTATGGGTGGTAGTGGACCCCATACTCTTCCTGTGGGTAATAGTCGACCCCATACCAATCCTTTGAGAGGTAGTGGACCCAATACCCATCCTATAGGTGGTAGTGGACCCCATACCCATCCTCTGGGCGGTAGTGGACCCCATTCCCATCCTGTGGATGGTAGTGGACCCCATACCCCTCATCTGGACGGTAGTGGACCCCATACCCATCCTCTGGGTTGTTGTGGACCCCGTACCTATCCTGGGGCGGTCGTGGACCCCATACCTATCCTCTGGGCGGTAGTGGACCCCATACCCATCCTGTAGGCGGTAGTGGACCCAATACCCATCCTGTGGACGGTAGTGACCCCATACCCATCCTGTGGACGGTAGTGGACCCCATACCCATCCTCTGGGCGATAGTGGACCCCCATGCCCATCCTCTGGATAGTAGTGGACCCCATACACATCCTATGGGCGGGAGTGGACCCCATTCGCATCTTGTGAACGGTTATGGACCCCATACCCATCCTCTTGACGGTAGCTAGTGGACCCCATACCCATCCTCTGGGCGGTAGTGGACTCAATACCCATCCTGTGGACGGTAGTGGACCCCATACCCATCCTGTGGACTGTAGTGGACCCCATACCCATCCTGTGGATGGTAGTCGACCCCATACCCATCCTCTGCGCGGTAGAGTACCCCAGACCCATCCAGTGGACGGTAGTGGACCCTAGACCTATCCTCTGGGCAGTAGAGTACCCCATACCCATCCAGTGGACGGTAGCGGACCCCATACCCATCCTGTGAACGGTCCTAGACCCCACACCAATCCTCTGAGCTGCAGTAGACCCCCATACCTATTCTGTGGACGGTAGTGGACCTCATACCCATCGTGTGGACGGTAATGGACCCCATACCCATCCATTGGACAGTAGTGGACCCCATACCCACCCAGTGGACAGTAGTGGGTCCCATATCAATCCTCTGGGCGGTAGGGGACTCCATACCCATCCTGGGAACGGTAGTGACCCCATACCCATGCTGTGGATGGTAGTGGACCCCAGACCTATCCTCTGGGCATTAAAGTACCCCATACCCATCCTGTGGACGGTAATGGACCCCATACCGATCCTGTGAACGGTAGCGGACCCCATACTTATCCTCTGGGAGGTAGTGGACCCCCATACCCATCCTGTGGACGGTAATGGACCCCATCCATCTTGTGACCTGTAGTGGACCCCATACCCATCGTGTGGGCGGTAGTGGACCCCATACCCCTCCTGTGGACGGTAATGGACCCCAAACCCATCTTGTGGGTGGTAGTGGTCCCCATACCCATCCTGTGGGTGGTAGTGGACCCCATACCCATCCTGTGGACGTTAGTGGACCCCCATACCTATCCTGTGGGCGGTAGTGGACCCCATACCCATCCTCTGGACTGTAGTAGACCCCATACCCATCCTCTGGCCGGTTGTGGACATCGTACTCATCCTGGGGCGGTCGTGGACCCCATACTCTTCCTGTGGGTGATAGTGGACCCCATACCCATCTTCTGGGCGGTAGTGGACCCCATACCCCTCCTTTGTTCTGTAGTGGACCCCATACGCATCTTGTGAGCGGTCCTAGATTCCACACCAATCCTCTGAGCTATAGGTGACCCCCATACCCATCCTGTGGACGGTAATGGACCTCATACCCATCGTGTGGACCGTAATGGACCCTACACCCATCCATTGGATGGTAGTGGACCCCATACCAATCCACTGAACAGTAGTGGACCCAATATCCATCCTCTGGGCGGTAGTGGATCCCATACCTATCCTTTGGACAGTTGTAGACCCCATACCCATCCTCTGGGCGGTTGTGGACACCGTACTCATCCTGGGGAGGTCGTGGACCCCATACTCTTCCTGTGGGTGATAGTGAACCCCATACCCATCTTCTGGGCTGTAGTGGACCCCATACCCATCTTCTGGGCTGTAGTGGACCCCATACCCTTTTTCTGGGCGGTGTTGGACCCCATACCCATCCTGTGAACAGTAGTGGACCCCATACCCATCCTGTGGATAGTAGTGGACGCAATACCCATCCTCTGGGCAGTAGTAGACCCAATACCCATCCTGTGGAAGGTAGTGGACCCCATACCCATCTTCTGGGCGTTAGTGGACCCCATACCTATCCTGTGAGTGGTAGATGACCCCACAAGCATCCTGTGGGCTTTAGTGGACCCCATACCCATCCTCTGGGCGGTTGTGGACACCGCACTCATCCTGGGGCGGTCGTGGACCCCATACTCTTCCTGTGGGTGATAGTGGACCCCATACCCATCTTCTGGGCGGTAGTGGACCCCATACCCTTTCTCTGGGAGGTAGTGGACCCCATACCCATCCCGTGGACAGTAGTGGACCCCATACCCATCCTGTGGATGGTAATGGACCCCATACCCATCCTCTGGACGGTAGTGGACCCCATACCTATCCTCTGGGCGGTTGTGAACACCGAACTCATCCTGGGGCGGTCGAGGATCCCATACTCTTCCTGTGGGTGATAGTGGACCCCATACCCATCTTCTGGGCGGTTGTGGACCCCATTCCCTTTCTCCTGGCGGTAGTGGACCCCATACCCGTCCTGTGGACAGTAGCGGGCCCCATACCTATCATGTGGATGGTAGTGGACGCCATACCCATCCTGTGAGTAGTAGTAGACCCCATATGCATCCTGTGGGCGGTAGTAGACCCCATACTCTTCCTGTGAGCGGAAGTGGACCCAATATCAATCCAGTGGACGGTAGCGGACCCCATACCCCTTCTTTGTTCTGTAGTGAACCCCATACGCATACTGTGAGCAGTCCTAGACCCCACTCCACTCTTCTGAGCTGTAATGGACCCCCATACATATCCTGAGGACAGTAGTGGACCTCATACCCATCGTGTGGATAGTAATGGACCCCATTCCCATCCATTGGACAGTAGTGGACCCCATACCCATATAGTGGACCCCATACCCGTCCTCTGGGTGGTAAGGGACTCCATACCCATCCTGTGGACAGTAGTGGGCCCCATACCCATCCTGTATACGGCAGTGGACCCCATACCCATCCTTTGGGCGGTAGCGGACCCCATACCCATCCTGTGGACCCCATACCCGTCCCTTGGACAGTAGTGGACCCCATACCCATCCTGTGGATGGTATTGGACGCCTTTACCCATCCTGAGAGTGGTAGTGGACCCCATGTGCATACTGTTGGCGGTAGTGCACCCCATACCCATCCCGTGTATTGTAGTGGACCCCATACTCATCCTCTGGGCGGCAGTGGACCCCCATACCCATTAAGTGGATGGTTATGGACCTCATACCCATCGTGTGGACGGTAATGGATCCCATACCCATACATTGGTTGGTAGTGGACCCCATACCCATATAGTGGACAGTAGTGGACCCCATACCCATCCTCTGGGCGGTAAGGGACTCCATACCCATCCTGTGGACAGTAGTGGACCCCATACCCATCCTGTGGACGGCAGTGGACCCCATACCCATCCTTTGGGCGGTAGCGGAACCCATACCCATCCTGTGGACGGTAGTGGACCCCGTACCCATCCTGTGAGTGGTAGTTGACCCCATAAGCATCCTGTGGGCGGTAATAGACCCCATACCCATCCTCTGGACGGTAGTGGACCCCATACCCATCCTCTGGGCGGTTGTGAACACCGAACTCATCCTGGGGCGGTCGAGGACCCCATACTCTTCCTGTGGGTGATAGTGGACCCCATACCAATCTTCTGGGCGGTTGTGGACTCCATGCCCTTTCTCTTGGCGGTAGCGGGTCCCATACCCATCGTGTGGATGGTAGTGGACGCCATACCCATCCTGTGAGTGGTAGTAGACCCCTTATGCATACTGTGGGCGGTATATAAGAACCAGCAGTTGCTACAGCTGGACATAAACTCTGTGTAAAGAAAACACAAAAAACATAATAGGAAAACTTTACATTGGCGGGACGCCCCGATGACGCAAGACTTGCCACCACATGAGGGTTCCCCGCAATACTGACCCACCCACCCCCCACCCGTCGCTGGTGGGCTGACACCTGCCGCGGCCTGCCTGTTGTCTCCCCCCCACCACCACCTGGACCCTGGTGGGCTGACACCTGCCGTGGCCTGCCTGTTGTCTCCCCCCACCACCACCTGGACCCTGGTGGGCTGACACCTGCCGCGGCCTGCCTGTTGTCTCCCTCCACCACCACCTGCACCCTGGTGGGCTGACACCTGCCGCGGCCTGCCTGTTGTCTCCCTCCACCACCACCTGCACCCTGGTGGGCTGACACCTGCCGCGGCCTGCCTGTTGTCTCCCTCCACCACCACCTGCACCCTGGTGGGCTGACACCTGCCGCGGCCTGCCTGTTGTCTCCCTCCACCACCACCTGGACCCTGGTGGGCTGACACCTGCCGCGGCCTGCCTGTTGTTTCCCCCCACCACCACCAGGACCCTGGTGGGCTGCCATCTACCTGTCCTCATCATCCCCCTACTATCCCACTCTCCTCCCCCCCCCCTCACACACCTCTAGGACACTCTCTCACTACTCTCCCTCTGCACATTCTCCCTCCCCCACCTCACACTCCTCCTGGACACTCCCTCACACTCCCCCCCCCCCCCCCCAACACTGAATATGGGTACTTGAAGAAAACCCAGACATAATAGCACTCACAGAAACATAGCTAACTAAAACCTTAACAAATGCAGTGTTTCCACAGGACTACTGTGTTGTGAGGAAAGAGAGAGAAGGAAGAAGAGGTGGTGGTGTAGCTCTGCTGGTAAGAAAAGGTTGGGATTTTGAGGAAATGGTTATTCAGGGCTGTGAAGATTTCTGTGACTATATAACAGGTACAATAGCAACTTGAGGACAAAGAATTGTAGTCGCAGTCATATATAACCCTCCACCAAATGACAGAAGACCCAGACAGGAATATGATAGAAACAACATGGCCACCATTAACATAATAGAGAGAACAGCGTCTCTCGCTAGTAGGAATGGATCTGGACAACTAATCATGGGGGATTTCAACCACGGGAAGATTGATTGGGAGAACAGAGACCCGCATGTAGGACCAGATACATGGAGAGCTAAGCTGCTGGACGCGCAACCCGTCTTCTTAAAAATAACGTCACTTTTCGCCCGTATGCGCACTTTGGCCAAATTTGGACGTAATTTGAAATGAAATCGACTCGCAAAAGTGACGTTCTGTTCCGTTTTCTATTTGAGTCGTCCGGTGTACGCGCAGAGGTTATAAGAGGACACTTTAAATTAACGTTTTGAAACTTTATGAGAATTTCCTGCCAACCTAACCTATCAGAGGACCCTTAACTTACTGTTGTTGAAAAAAAAATCCCAAATTTATTTTCATTTTTTTTTTCATTTTTAAATTATGTCCAAATTCGGTCATACGGGCAAACGGCCAAAAGCGACGTTCTTTTTAAGAGGACAGGTTGGGACGCGGCAACAAGAAACTTTCTAAGCCAGCACATCAAGGGACCGACAAGAATGAGAGGGGAGAATGAACCAGCTATGCTTGATCTGATATTTACCCTTCATGAGTGGGATATAAGGGAGGTTAAGATGGAAGCACCCTTAGGAATGAGTGATCACAGTGTATTGATCTTTGCGTACTTGGTAGAGCTAGGACTAATCTCCCTCAAAAAAGAACTAGAAAACAAAAGGCTGGCATACTGAAAGGGGAATTATGAGGGGATTAGAAGTTTCCTAAGGGATATACCATGGGACA
Organism: Procambarus clarkii; assembly: GCF_040958095.1. NCBI lineage: Eukaryota > Metazoa > Arthropoda > Malacostraca > Decapoda > Cambaridae > Procambarus > Procambarus clarkii. The sequence goes on from NC_091227.1 coordinate 26,201,062, forward strand.
CAGACCTCAGAGCTAAGTCGGTACAAGACATGATGGACTATGTCACCCAAAAGTGTCAGGAGGCAGTAAACAGGTTTATCCCGGCCCAAAGGGAAAAATCCGAGAAGCAAAAGAAGAATCCATGGTTTAACAGGACATGTATGGAAGCAAAGGTACTGAACAAAAGGGCGTGGAGGAACTTCCGAAATAACAGAACACCAGAAAGCAGAGAGAGATACCAGAAAACCAGGAATGAGTATGTTAGTGTGAGAAGGGAAGCAGAGAAAAGTTATGAAAATGATATAGCAAACAAAGCCAAGACCGATCCAAAGCTACTCCATAGTCACATCAGGAGGAAAACAACAGTGAAAGAACAGGTAATGAAACTTAGAACAGGCGAGGACAGGTATACAGAAAATGACAAAGAGGTGTGTGAGGAACTCAACAAAAGGTTCCAGATGGTCTTCACAATAGAACATGGAGAGATCACTGCGCTAGGAGAGGGGGCAGTAAACCAGGCGGCCTTGGAAGGGTTCGAAATTACGAGAAATGAGATCAAGAGACACCTGTTGGATCTGGATGTGAGAAAGGCTGTTGGTCCAGACGGGATCTCACCATGGGTATTGAGAGAGTGTGCAGAGGCACTCTGCTTGCCACTCTCAATAGTGTATAGTAGGTCACTGGAGACGGGAGACCTACCAGAAATGTGGAAAGCGGCTAATGTGGTCCCAATATACAAAAAGGGTGACAGACAAGAGGCACTGAACTACAGGCCCGTGTCCTTAACTTGTATACCATGCAAAGTAATGGAGAAGACCGTGAGAAAAAATCTAGTAATACATCTGGAGAGAAGGGACTTCGTGACAAATCGCCAACATGGGTTCAGGGAGGGTAAATCTTGCCTTACAGGCTTAATAGAATTCTACGATCAGGTGACAAAGATTAAGGAAGAAAAAGAAGGCTGGGCAGACTGCATTTTTTGGACTGTCGGAAAGCCTTTGATACAGTCTCCTATAAGAGGCTAGTTCATAAGCTGGAGAGACAGGCAGGAGTAACTGGTAAAGTGCTCCAGTGGATAAGGGAATACCTAAGCAATAGGAAGCAAAGAGTTACAGTGAGGGGTGAGACCTTCGATTGGCGTTAAGTCACCAGTGGAGTCCCACAGGGCTCTGTACTCGGCTCTATCCTGTTTTTGATAAACGTAAACGATCTCCCGGAGGGTATAGACTCATTCCTCTCAGTGTTTGCTGACGACGCCAAAATAATGAGAAGGATTAAGACAGAGGAGGACTGCTTGAGGCTTCAAGAAGACCTAGACAAACTAAAGGAATGGTGGAACAAATGGTTGTTAGAGTTTAACCCAAGCAAATGTAATGTAATGAAGATAAATGTAGGGAGCAGGAGGCCAGTTACAAGGTATCATTTGGGAAATAAAATTCTTCAAGAGTCAGAGAGAGAAAGACCTGGGGGTTAATATCACGCCAGACCTGTCCCCTGAAGCCCACATCAAGAGGATAACATCAGCAGCATATGCCAGGTTGGCTAACATAAAAACGGCATTTAGACACTTGTGCAAGGAATCATTCAGAACTTTGTATACCACTTATGTCAGACCAATCCTGGAGTATGCAGCCCCAGCGTGGAGTCCATATCTAGTAAAGCATAAGACCAAACTGGAAAAAGTTCAAAGGTTTGCCACCAGACTAGTACCCGAGCTAAGAGGTATGAGCTACGAGGAGAGACTGTGGGAATTAAACCTCACGTCGCTAGAAGACAGAAGAGTTAGGGGGGGATATGATCACCACGTACAAGATTCTCAGAGGAATTGACAGAGTTGATAAAGACAGGCTGTTTAACACAAGAGGCACACGCACTAGGGGACACAGGTGGAAACTGAGTGCCCAAATGAGCCACAGAGATATTAGAAAGAATTAATTTTAGTGTCAGAGTGGTTGACAAATGGAATGCATTAGGAAGTGATGTGGTGGAGGCTGACTCCATACACAGTTTCAAATGTAGATATGATAGAGCCCAATAGGCTCAGGAACCTGTACACCTGTTGGTTGACGGTTGAGAGGCGGGACCAAAGAGCCAGAGCTCAACCCCCGCAAGCACAAATAGGTGAGTACAAATAGGTGAGTTCACACCTCCCGGAAATTCCCTCACTACTCTCCCTCTATACACGCCCCCCCCCCCCCACACACACACACTCCTCCCGGACACTCCCTCACTACTCTCCCTCTACACACTCCCCCCCTCCTCACATTCCTCCTGGACACTCCCTCACTTCTCTCCCTCTACACACTCCCCCCCCTACCTCACACTCCTCCCGGACACTCCCTCACTACTCTTCCTCTGTACACTCCCCCCCCCCTTACACTCCTGGACACTCCCTCACTACTCTCCCTCTATACACTCCCCCCCCCCCTCACACACCTCCCGGACACTCCCTCACTACTCTCCCTCTACACACTCCCCTCCCCTCACACTCCTCCTGGATACTCCCTCACTACTTTCCCTCTATACACCCCCCCCCTCACACTCCTCCCGGACACTCCCTCACTACTCTTCCTCTATACACTCCCCCCCTCACACTCCCTCACTACTCTCCCTCTACACACTCCCCTCCCCTCACACACCTCCCGGACACTCCCTCACTACTCTCCCTCTATACCCTCCCCCCCCCCCTCACACTCCTCCCGGACACTCCCTCACTACTCTCCCTTTTCACTCTCCCCTCCCCCCTCACACACCTCCCGGACACTACCTCACTACTCTCCCTTGTAACGGTTCTATTGTTACGTAAAGTATGGTGACAATAAACACAAACACTAAGACAATATATATATTTAGTCGAGTATACAGAAGTATGCAGATGATATTTTGGCGAGTAATGGTGTGAGTTGAGCGCACTGAGAGTCGCTACAGTATCTCGCAAGTGTCTGTTCTAGACCACACCTGAAAGTTGACTAGTTATTATTCGCTACTCTGCTGTTTATATGCTCGGCCAACAACTCGTTGCCCGAGGTGCTGTCCAAAAGTTGACAGGAATATTAACTGGAAGTAGGGAAAGGTTTGTGTTCCATAATTAGTACTAAGAAGACCTTTGCTTCTCTCATTAGACTAATGCGTTTGGAGCGACTATATTATTGGGATAATCTACTCGCTACAGAACTCCCCCTCCCAGGGGGTGAAAGGGAAAAACACTTGATCAAGGAACCTAGCTGGTTGGCGAATTGTACGCCCTGCTCGTGTTATATAACCCTCAAAGTTAACTATCTCCTCTTCGCTGATGTCATCTAACTGGGGTCGTAGGGTGGGACGTCGCACAGGATCGTCCGTCGTCGTAGGATCAGGTGGTGGTACAGGTGGTAACTGGCGTTGTAGGGTGGGAGGTCGTACAGGGTCGTCCGTTGTCGTAGGTGGCGGTGCTGCTGGTAACTGTGGTCGAAAAGTGAACGGCGTAGACGGCGGATGTGTCTCTGGAATTGGACGCTTCTCGGTTGCCCTGGCGAGTGGTCGTTTGCCACTGCGGGGTGACTACATACTCGTCTCAGTATGGGGACTTACGTGCCGCCACTGCGGAGGAAGGAGTCGGCAGGGCTGACGTTCACCTGTAAAGTGGACATTGGAGTCATCAGCAATACGTTGTTTGATGTAATGAAAGTGAAGGTGGAAGATCTTGTGGGTTTGCAGATCATTAGCGAGGACAGAGTGGTGGTGAAGTTCGCCGAGAATTGCTTGTTCAGGCAGTTTATTGAACAGTATGAGGATCGGGAGGTGCGGCTGAGCAACGGTCGAGGCTCTGTGAGGGTGGCGAATTTGAGTGTGGAGTATACGTACGTATCGATTACAAATGCTCCAATTGAAATGTCAGAAGATCTTCTCCGTTGGGCGCTTGCCAGGTATGGGCGTGTCGACTTTATTCGTGTGTGTAGGCACACGTCTGGAGCCGTCAAAGGACTCATGAATGGTTACAGGACGGCAAAAGTGGTCCTTCGTGGGAATGTGCCTTCCTCACTTTCGATTGCTGGCTATACGGTCGGCTTCTTCTACCGGGGACAAACTCGGATATGTTTCAAGTGTGGTCATGTTGGCCATATGGCTGCTGCCTGCACCACCAGGATGGATGACCGGGTTAATCTGTTCAATGAAAATGATTTTCCTCCTTTGCATGAGCAAGAAGATCTGTCAGTTTTGAGCAGTGCCCCTTGTATGGGACCGGATGCAGTGGTGGATGGCGCAAATCTGGGTCCCAAGAGTGCTGCTTCAGTGGTATCTCCTGGTGAGGATGACATCCGTACTGCTGTAGCGTCTCCTGAAAGGTCTAGTGGGAATGTCGATCTCCCTACAAGCCCGTGCGTGCCCGTGCAGACCAGCTCCGAAGGCGAGTGTGCTGTGGTGCCTCCCTGCTCTGGTGAGGTGGTAGATGCAGTGGTGGGCATTTCATCGGTGGATGGGTGCTCCAATGCTGAGTCGTTTGGTGTGCATCGGAACCCGCAGCAAGTACTCAGTGATGGTGTTGATATGGCTCAGTCTGCTGCTCGAACAACTGAGGTGGTGGCAGAAGTGCATATGGAGGATGTACATGCTCCTAGTCGCGGTTCTGGATGGCGTGAGGCAGATTGCCTGTTGCCTGTTGGCGCTGGGCAGCACAGTATGAAGCGGCGGAAATTTGGAGGTTCTCTTCAGAACATCCTAGATGCACGGAGGAGGTTGGAAGACGGCACCCCCCCCCCCCCCCCCCTTCCCTGACGGCTGTGCGGTGTGATCCTATGGTTCCGTCCGACTCGGATATTCCGCCTTCTGGTGGGGGCGTGTCTGTGATGGATACTGGAGTCCCTACAATTCGCGGGAGTGATCCACCACCTGGTGGTACACAGAATGTGGATTGGTGGGATATTGTGAAAGGGGTCCAGGAAGAGTCGGTAGGGGGAGATTTGGTGGTAAAGCTCCAGAAAAGTTCTCTGGGTAAGCTTGCCGAAGTGGCTCCCACTCCAGTAGTTTTGGGAGATGGGGTTGAGGGCTCTTCTGTTGGGTGCGATGCTACCCTGGGATGTAGTGGTAGTGTTGTGTGAATGTGGTTTTCTCTGTTAATTTTTTCTCAATGGATGTGTGGATGAAATGTGCGACATTGAACGTTAATGGGCTGAATTGCCATTTGAAGCAACGTCAGCTTGTGTTGGTGGCCCGCTATCACAAGTTGGATGTTATATTTATTCAGGAGCATAATGTTAAGTGTATGGACCGACTGGAGGTGTTGTTGGATTATTTCGAGGTGTTGCGAACCCTCCTGTGTTATCAAAGGGTGGCACGATGATTTTGTTGGCAAAGAGGGCGAGCATGGGGATAGTGAGTTCGGAAATGGATGACTGTGGTAATGTGATTTTGGCGCATGTGTCGTTTATGGGTTCCGTGATTCCCTTGCTGAATGTGTATGCGCCCTCAGGAACGCATAGGCGAGCTGAGAGGGAGGAGTTGTTCCCGGATGGTTTGCTTTATTTTTTACGGAATGACACGAGAAGGATGATTTTTGGTGGTGACTTTAATTGTGTAATTTCAGTCCGGGACTGTAGCACTCGTGCTCAGGCGTCTGTCTCTCCTGCTTTAGTTAGAACGTTGCAATCTATGCACTTCCGTGATACCTGTTTCCTGGCGGGTGGTGTCCCGGCCTATACCTTTGTTATTAGGGATTATGGCTCTCGCCTTGATCGCGTGTATGTGCACAAATCTTATGGTCAGGTCCGCTCTTGGGCCACTGTTCCTGTCTGTTTTTCGTACCATAGTATGGTGGTGGTGGGCGTTGTTGTCAATGATCAGGTGCGGTTGGGTAGGGGTTGGTGGAAGCTAAATTGTGGTTTGCGTAGATACCCGTTGGTGGTGAAGGAATTTGGTGTGATGTGGAGAGCGCTAGTGCTGCGGAAAGTTGATTTTGTGTCTATGCTAGATTGGTGGGACAGGTGTAAGGTGGAGTGCAAACGTTTCTTTGTTCGTTTCTCGAAGCGTCTTGCAGCGGAACGGTATGGTCTTTTGAATTTGTTGCAATCTCGATTGCGTCAGCTTTATGGGCTCATGGACCAGGGTTTGGATAGGTATGATGAGATTGTATTGCTGAAGAGACGGATAAATGGGTTGCGGGAGGAAGTGGCTCAGGGTATCCATATCCGTCTATTGACATCTGAGCGTGTAGAGAGTGAGAAAGTCTCTGCCCACTTATTGGGTAAGGTTAAGTCCCCTAGGTACTCTACCGTTATGACTGGTATTCGTAGGGTAGATGGAACGGTCCTCACTAATACTGATGGGTTGGTGTGTTACGTTCGGGAAGAGTTGGAGGGTTTGTATAGGAAGGTAGAGTGTATGTCGGCTGATTGTGAGCATTTTCTTAGTTTTTGCCAGGATGTGTTGTCTGTTGAGGACAATGTGCCATTACTGAGAGAGTTTACGGATAGGGAGATTTGGGAGGTGGTTCGGGGGTTAGCGAATGGGAAGGCGCCTGGGTCTGATGGGTTGCCTGTGGAATTTTATAAGTGTTTATGGGGGGTGATTGGGTCGGACTTCTCAGAGGTGGTGCGGTATAGCCTGAGGCATGGTGTTATTAGTGATACCTGGTTACCTGGTTGATGGGGTTCTGGGAGTTCTTCTACTCCCCAAGCCCGGCCCGAGGCCAGGCTCGACTTGTGAGAGTTTGGTCCACCAGGCTGTTGCTTGGAGCGGCCCGCAGGCCCACATACCCACCACAGCCCGGTTGGTCCGGCACTCCTAGGAGGAATAAATCTAGTTTCCTCTTGAAAATGTCCACGGTTGTTCCGGCAATATTTCTTATGCTTGCTGGGAGGACGTTGAACAACCGCGGACCTCTGATGTTTATACAGTGTTCTCTGATTGTGCCTATGGCACCTCTTCTCTTCACTGGTTCTATTCTACATTTTCTTCCATGTCGTTCACTCCAGTACGTTGTTATTTTACTGTGTAGATTTGGTACCTCCAGTATCTTCCAGGTGTATATTATTTGATATCTCTCTCGTCTTCATTCTAGTGAGTACATTTGGAGGGCTTTGAGACGATCCCAATAATTTAGGTGCTTTATTGCGTCTATGCGTGCCGTATATGTTCTCTGTATTCCCTCTATTTCAGCAATCTCTCCTGCTCTGAAGGGGGAAGTGAGTACTGAGCAGTACTCAAGACGGGACAACACAAGTGACTTGAAGAGTACAACCATTGTGATGGGATCCCTGGATTTGAAAGTTCTCATAATCCATCCTATCATTTTTCTGGCTGTCGCAATATTTGCTTGGTTATGCTCCTTAAACGTTAGGTCGTCAGACATTATTATTCCCAAATCCTTTACATGATGTTTTCCTACTATGGGTACATTTAATTGTGTTTTGTACTCTGCATTATGTTTAAGGTCCTCATTTTTACCGTACCTGAGTACCTGGAATTTATCACTGTTAAACATCATGTTATTTTCTGATGCCCAGTCGAAAACTTTATTAATATCAGCTTGACGTTTTTCAATGTCCTCAGCCGAGGTAATTTTCATACTGATTTTTGTGTCATCTGCAAAGGATGATACGAAGCTGTGACTTGTATTTTTGTCTATATCTGATATGAGAATAAGGAAAAGCAGCAGTGCAAGGACTGTACCCTGAGGTACAGAGCTTTTCACTGCACTTGGACTAGATTTTATATGGTTGACAGTTACTCGCTGAGTCCTGTTTGACAGAAAACTGAATATCCAGCGTCCTACTTTACCGGTTATTCCCATTGACTTCATTTTGTGTGCTATCACGCCATGGTTACAATTATCGAAAGCCTTTGTGAAGTCCGTGTATATCACATCAGCATTCTGTTTATCTTCCAATGCCTCAGTGACTTTGTCGTAGTGCTCAAGTAGCTGTGAGAGGCACGATCTTCCCGCTCGAAATCCTTGTTGGCCTGGGTTGTGAAGGTCATTGGTCTCCATGAAATTGGTGACTTGACTCCTAATCACTCTCTCAAATACTTTTATGATGTGCGATGTTAGTGCAACTGGTCTATAATTTTTTGCCAATGCTTTGCTCCCTCCCTTGTGTAGAGGGGCTATGTCTGCTACTTTAAGTGCATCTGGTATCTCCCCCGTGTCCAAGCTCTTCCTCCACACTATACTGAGTGCCTGTGCTACCGGCACTTTGCATTTCTTTATAAATATTGAATTCCATGAGTCTGGACCTGGGGCCGAGTGCATGGGCATGTTTTCAATTTCTTTTTCAAAATTTAGTGCGCTCGTGTTTATATCAATTATATTTACAGGGGTTTGAGTATCTCGCATAAAGAAATTGTCTGGATCTTCCACCTTCATGTTGTTTATTGGAGTGCTAAACATGTCCTCATACTACTTTTTTAGGATTTCACTAATTTCTTTGCCGTCCTCCGTGTATGAACCTTCACTTGTACGAATAGGTCCAATACTGGCAGTGGTTTTTGCTTTTGATTTCACATATGAGAAGAAATATTTTGGATTTTTCTTTATTTCTTGAATTGCTTTCTGTTCTAACTGCCTTTCTTCAGTTTCATATGAGTGTTTCAATTTCCGCTCGATTTCTTCAATCTCCCTATTTAAATTATTCCTTCTTTGACGGGAAATTCGTGTCTGCATAAGCAGTTCCGTTATTTTTTTCCTGCGTTTATAGTGTCGTCTGCGTTCTCTTTCTACGTTAGATCTCTTTCTGGCTTTCCTCAAAGGAACATGTTTCAGACAGACTTGATACGCTTCTGAAGTCAGTTTTTCTATTCCTTCTGTAGGACTTGTATTATTTAGAACAGTTCCCCATGGAATGTTTGTAAGTTCCCTGTTTATTATCTCCCAGTCTATCCTTTTATTATTAAAATTGAATTTACTGAATAGCCCCTCTCGCTTTTTCAACGTTTTAGGTCTATTCTGAGTATTGATGGTCGTTTGCACTTCAATGATCTTGTGATCTGAGTATGTGGTATCTGATATCGTAATGTCTCTGATAATGTCTTCATTGTTCGTAAAGACCAGATCTAGAATATTTTCATTTCTCGTTGGCTCCGATATCTGCTGATTGAGTAAAAATTTGTCACAGAATCTAAGTAGTTCTCTAATCTGTGGTTGGTTAGGTCCTGATAGATTTCCTGGTATAATATTATTGTTTGCTATTTTCCACCTGAGACTAGGCAAGTTGAAATCACCTAGGAAGATAATATCAGGTATCGGGTTCTCCAAATTATCAAGGCTATTCTCTATTTTGCTTATCTGTTCTGTGAATTCCTCAGCCGTTGCATCTGGCGGTTTGTATATTAGTATAATCACTAAATTTATTTTCTCTATTTTTAATCCCAGTACCTCTACCACCTCATTTGTAACGTTTAGGAGCTCCGAGCATACAAGGTCTTCCCTAATATACAGACCCACTCCTCCATGTGACCTAATTTTCCTATCACACCTGTATAGGTTATATCCTGGAATCCAGATCTCACTGTCCAACAATTCCCCTGCATGGGTTTCTGTGAAAGCTCCAAATACTGCATTTGACTCCGTGAGGAGGCCATTTATGAACTGTACTTTGTTGTTTGTTCTTGTTTTCAGTCCTTGTATGTTGGCAAAGATGAATTAGGTTACTCTATTAGTGATAGTTTGAATGGGAGACTTTTTCGGCAAGTCCATTATTCGTGGACATAATGAGTTTGTTCTGACCAGTACTGATTGTTGTAGGGCAGTTTTCTGTCGTAGTTGTAGTTCCCTTTCGGTGGGTAATTGTATCTGTAATTCTGGAATGCAAGTGGATCTGGCATCCAGTTCCATACACTCTCCATGCTGCTCCTTTTGAATTCTCTGCTGGTCTGGTATAAAAAATTTATAGAGTTTCCTCCAAATTCATTATCCTGCTTGCCACTCTTTATGTAGCGTTCCGTGCCTTTCACGTGAAAGTGTGGGCAGCTAAGGTCATAGCATTTTCTGTCCTCCAGTGAGGTTTGGCACATGTCAGGATGGAAAAACCTACATATTGATCCAAATCGACACTCACCTTTCCTAAGCATATTTAAACATTTTTTGGGATGTTGGTAACTGCATTCTAATCCTTTCTTATTACCAGCATATCTATGTCTGCATATGCCCTTTGCATAAAATTTGCATAAGTCTGTCCTTCTGTTCTGAATTGCTCTATCGGGAACCGTCGTAGTGTCTGTACCTATCGAGCAGTCAGTGCTGTCTGGTACACTTTCTAGTTTACTGTCATCTACATCCTGGCCTACTGAGTCAGAGTTTACAACTTCCTGAGTTTCAGCCTCAGTTTCATCCCTGACTATAGCCTCTGCCCCTTGTATATTAGAATTGTTGTTCCTTTCCCACTCCTTCTGGATGGCTGGTAGGCTTCCAATGAATGATGTTTTCCGATCATGCGTCATGTTATCTAGAAGGTTTTTTTAGGATATTCCAAGCTGGCAGGTCATTTTTACACACCCAGAGCAAGTGGCCAGCTCTCAGTGCCGTAGTGTTACTCACTCCTGTACAAGCCGAATGGAATCTAGTCTTACAGGTATAACATTCAATTCCCGTTACCTTCGTCTATAAGAAGTTGTTACAGTGGCCACAAATTTGTTTATTTACTCCCATTTTGCCTTGTTTTGTTGTATATATCTATATATTTATAATATTATATGTATATTGTATATTTGTAAAATATATATGTATATATATTTATATGTTTAATATATATAATACTATATGTATACCGTATATTAGTAATATTATGTATGTTATTTTGTTCAAACTTTATGGCAGGTACTTAGCGTAGGGTAGCGAGGCTGGTCCCCGGTCAGTACAGGTGACCTCTTGTGGCCCAGGTTGATGTCACCAGTTTCCAGTTACCCGATTTATAACCACTGATGCCGCCTCTTGCCACTATTCTATATTTCTAGTATTCTATATTTATAATATTCACTTCCAACTTATATGTTGTTGTGATACCCGTTCCAAATCACTGTTCCACGAATCACCGTTCACTATTTTTTTGTTTTTTTTCCTAATACACGCATGTACACAAAGCCTCGTTCACTGGCTCACACGTGGTCTCCCGTTTATTCTCTATTTAACACAAAGTTCTATTGTTAATGACTATTTTCAATTTTCCAGCGGGTCTCTATGCACTTTGTTATGACTGAAATCAGTAATCCACGGCAGTAGTCCTACGAATCCCTGTTAATGTCACAATTTTAACGGAGCGCGCACGGTATGTCTACCCCCTCCCTCGACCTCGACCTGTTGCTGTTGATTGCGTTTCTATTGTCAGTGGGTCACAGTCTTTTGGTATTATTCGTCTCCTGCCGAAATCTGGGGATGTGCAGCTGCTCACAAATTGGAGACCGTTGTCTCTCCTGAACCAGGATTATAAAATTCTTTCCAAGGTACTGGCGAATAGGCTTCGGTCGGTTTTGGGGAAGTGTATTTCACCGGGGCAGTTTTGTGGTGTTCCGGGTAGGTCGATTGTTTACTGCAATAATTTGATGAGGGGTGTGATTTATTGTCTTTCGGATAATGTTGTTCCATCGGCCATGGTAAATTTAGATTGGTCCAAGGCTTTTGATAGGGTGGATATGAGTTTTGTGTTTCAGGTGATGGAGAAGGTTGGGATTGGGCCGCAGTTTGTCTCTTGGGTCAGAATGCTGTATAGGGGATGCAAGAGTAGTGTTTGTATTAACGGGGTGTTGAGTGCCCCCTTTTTCCTTGGTAGGTCGGTCCGGCAGGGTTGTCCCCTTTCTATGATCCTGTTTATTCTGTTTCAGGAACCTCTGTATATGGCTTTGCGGTCTCATCATTCTCTTGTGCCGCCGCGTCTCCCGAATGGTTTGCTGGTACCCGTTGTAGGGTATCCGGACGACACGACTGTGTTTGTCTCCACAGACGAGTCGGTTCTTGTGGTGCAGGATGTACTGGCTCGGTTTCATCTTGCGACGGGGGGCAGTGCTAAATCGAGAGAAATCTTGTATGATGGGGCTTGGTGCCTGGGCTTCTCGGCCTTCGTGGGGGGGTTCTTGGTTCCCGGTTGTGGACTCGATTCAGACTCTTGGCATCCGGTGGTGTAAAACGTATGCAATGTCCTTGCAGGTGAATTGGGAGGCAGTCTCTAGAAGAGTTTTGGGTTCAATTTCATGTTTGTATGGGAGGAGGTTGACTTTGTTTCAGAGGGGGCTGCTACTTTACTGCAAGGTTCTGTCCAAAGTTTGGTACATGGCTCATACCTTTCCGTTGAGTCGGCAGTTTGCATTGGCCATTAATAAGGGGATTTTTCGATACTTGTGGGGTGGGAGGTATTGTCCGATACGTAGGTCTACGCTTTGTTTGTCTAAATTGAGAGGCGGGATTGGATTGTTCGATGAATACTATATGGCGTTGGCGATATTTTTTGTCTCGTTTAGGAAGGGGCTCTTGGAGGGGGACGGTGTGTTCTCTCTGGGGTTATATTATTGTACGATGCGTGTAAATTCTCTGTTGAGGTTACCCTTGTGTAAAGAGGTTGCGTTTCTATCGCCTCCCTTTTATACTTGTGCGATTGATGTCCTCCGGAGGCTTTGTCGTGTGGAGGGGGTTCTTGTTTTTTATGTGTCGGAGGGTGTATGAGGAATTGCGTCCTTTTATCGCCCCTGCTGTGGAAGACTCGTTTCCTCTTTTTGATTGGATGGTGGTGTGGCAATCGCTCCATTTGAAGTTTCTAGCTCCGTCGCAGAGGGAATTCCTGTACCGGTATTTACACGAGTCGCTTGCGACTAACGAGCGGCTGCTGAGGTTGGGGATTAAGGATAGTGCTGGGTGTGACCTTTGTGGGGGGCTGGAGACTGCGTTTCATGTGTTTCATTTTTGCCCAGGCCGGGCGAGGTTGGTGGACTGGTTGAATCGGACGCTTGTGCGTTTTTGCAGGTCAGTGTACCGTATTTCCCCTTTACGTTTATTGATGTTAGATGTTCAGGCTCCTTGTAGGAGGGCCCGCAATACTGTGCTTTTGGTTCTATCGGATTATCTTTATTGTGTGTGGGTTGGGAGGCGGGAGAGGTATACAGTAGATAGAATGTTGGGGTTTTTGGAAGGTCGGTTACGTTACTCGAAATGGGAATTACGTTGGTTGCTTGGGGAAAGGTTGGGGGACCATTTTACTGATACTTATGTTCGTTATGGGTAGTATATGACATTTTTTTTTTGGGGGGGGGGGGTTACTGGGATTGTAGTTTGCTTTCGTTTTGTGGGTTTGCTTGTACTATACTCTTCAGGTGGCGGCTGTTAGTGTTCTGGGTTCCGTTTTGTTTTGATGTTGGTTGTTGGCAGGCTGTCCATGTGGGATTAATCTCCATTTGTGCGAGTGTGTGTGTGTGCTGGGTTTGTGCGCGACATGACCTGTTGTCCGTATGTCTTCCTTTCTTCTTGTGATGGGTTTGTGGGACGGCACTGTGTGTGTCACTGCATAGCACTATGATGGTATTGTGGCTGGGGTACCATACGGATGTTTGTGGTGCTATGATTTGAGACAGTTTGGGTGTGTATGAGTTTGTTTGAGGTATGGTTTCCTGGATTCCTTACATGACCTGTCCCTATGTTGTGCTTCCCTGTTTTCCTGGTTTCTGGGTGGTACAGGTTGCTGAGGGATGTGTATGTGTATTTTAAGGGGTGCTGTGACCCCTCCTGTTACATTGTTTCCGGTTGAGGGGACTTTGGTATATAGTTAACTAGTTTTATTTACTGGTTTTATTCATGCTATCTCCGGGTTCGGAGTGTAATGTGTGTTTCATTTTGGATTCTTAGGTCCTATTTCTTATGCCCTGCCATAGTATATATGTGGCCTTTGACAAATCATGTGTTCTGTTTTCCTTGAGTGAGTACCTTCTCATTTGTGCATTTCTTCTGTTACCTTTATACTATTCGTGTCCTAGGTTTGGGTGGTGTGAGTTAGCTCTGTATTTGCTAGGGTTTGAATGTATATTTATTTAATGACTTTATATGGAAAAGGAAAACAAAACTATATGTGTATGTATATATATATGTATGTGTATATATATATGTTTGTGTTGGCTGTTGCGTGTTGTAACTGAACTGGGTGCTTTAAAACTGAGTAATTTGCTTTGTATTCGTTTACGCTGTTTTACATTGTTAATTTATTACTGTCATTTTTGTACATTGCTTTTCTTTCTTTTATGCATTTTTTGTAATTGGTCTTTGTTTTTGTATTATGTGTCCGGCCTTTTGGTCTGTATGCCTTAGGTGTGTTGTTTAGTGAGGCGTTTTAGGACATGTTTTCGTTGGGTAAAATGCTACTAATGTTTTCAAGTGTTTTATGGGTTTTGTACATGGTTAAGTGGATAGATATATGCTTTCCCCTTGTGTTGAGTTCATTTATGTTCCCCATCATACGCCTTTATTCGTCAGTACTGTAATTTTCCTTCTGTGCTGAGGGATGGGTAGTTTAATCACCTGTTTTGTGTTGATTGTTTCAATTTTCTTATGAGCCATGTGTGTGCTATCCAACTCACTGTGTAATGGTGCTTTGGTAACTGTTTTTATATTGTATTTATGTGTTTTATAAATAAAAGAGAGAGGAAAAAAAAGATATGTCTCTGGAGGGATGTCTGGGGCAGCGTCACAGTTAGTTTAGTTCATTTATTATGCACCCCATACCCATCTTGTGGGCGGTAGTGGAAAGGGTTACAGAGGCACATAATGGGCTCAGGGACTGAACCCCACAATTCATTTAGCTAAGCAAGTTACAATCTTGATGAGCTATTTACAAAATTCAATATTAGTCGTCATATCAACAATGGGTTCGAGATCAACCTCAAGTACAGGTTCTAAATTAAGCAACTGACATATGTGGAGAGCTAGTGTCACAAATTATATGTTTGTCCTGCACACCGCCCCCCATCCAGTGGGCAGCGGTGGATAGGTTACAATCACTCAGTTACTACCTACAGTTAGCAAACAGGGGATATTTAGCTAAAATTTCTGGTAGCAGATCATTTTGAATGAAATATTTACACATTGCTGGAACATTGGTTATAGAATTGTCTCTAAATTCACTCATCTTTTCGCACTCCATCACATAGTGACGGAGGGTGTGCGAATAAATTTGTTGACACAGTTTACATTTGGTCAGGTCTACATCGGCAGATAATGAGAATTCCCAGAGATACTTGTAACCGAGACTAAGCCGAGCGCAGTGTGCTGGTTTAAGACGATCCCTTTGTGTGTATTTTACCTCAATAAACTTATTTCAATTTCATTTTCAATTTCAATTTCAATTTCAAGGCGATCGATGGAGATGTTTACCCGCTGTCCTCGGCGTTCAATGGTGAAGAACTTCGGTGTTCGAGAAACCACTTTAAATGGTCCTTCGTAAGGTGACTGTAGAGGGCGTCGAACAGCGTCGACTCTTACAAACACGTGTTCAGTTGTGTGGAGCTCATGAGGCACATATGTAGCACGAGTTGTCGGTTGGCGTGGTGGTGTAGGCCGAATGCTTGCCATGGCCGCCTGTAATTTCTGGACAAAAGTGGGGTCTGGGGGTGTGATAAGTGACGTCGGGGTGAAGAATTCGCCCGGAAGCCGCAGGCTAGATCCGCATATTAAGTCTGCTACCGAGAATCCACTTCCCTCCTTCGTGGCTGAACGAATGCCAAGACTAATGGAAGGTTGTCGATCCAATCATCAGGGCGTGCTTGAGCTCTTAAAGCGGCTTTTAGTTGTCTATAAAAGCGTTCTACCATTCCGTTTGACACAGGGTGATATGCTGTGGTTCGGTTGTGTGTGGTGCCGAGGAATTCCATAAGTTCCTTCCATAATTATGATTCGAACTGATTCGAACTGTCGTCCTTGGTCGGTGATCATGACAGAGGGGCTGCCAAAACGAGCGACCCATCCAGAGAGGAAAGCCTGGACCACTGACTCAGCTGAGATGTTGATTAATGGGATTGCTTCCGGCCATCTGGAGAATCGATCGAGGCAGGTGAGTAGATAAGAATATCCTCTTGCCGACGGTAATGGTCCAACGATGTCTACATGCACCACCTGGAAACGGTCAGAAGGTAACGGGAACTGTTGAAGAGGGATCTTTGTGTATCTCGCAAGTGTCTGTTCTAGACCATACTTGAAAGTAGACTAGTTATTATTCGATGATTGATGAAGATTAAGCCACCCAAAAGGTGGCACGGGCATGAATAGCCCGTAAGTGGTGGCCCTTTTGAGCCATTACCAGTATCAAGAGCTGATACTGGAGATCTGTGGAGGTGCGACTGCACCCTGTGTGACGAGAGATATTTCCCGTGAGTTATTGTTTGCTACTCTGCTGCTTATATGCTCGGGCAACACCTCACCGTTCTCCAAAGGTTAACAGGAATATTAACTGGAAGTAGGGAAAGGTTTGAGTTCCATAATTAGTACTAAGAAGACTTTTGCTTCTCTCATTAGGCTAATGCGTTTGGAGCTAGTATATTATTGGGATAATCTACTCGCTACATCCTCTACACACTCCCCCCTCCACACACACCTCTGGACACTCCCTCCCTTCTCTCCCTCTACACCCCCCCCCCTCACACACCTCTCGGAGACTCCCTCACTACTCTCCTTCTACACACTCCCCCCTCACACACCTCCCGGACACTTCCTCACTACTCTCCCTCTACACACTCCCCCCCTCACACACCTCCCGGGTACTCCCTCACTACTCTCCCTCTACACACTCCCCCCTCACACACCTCCCGGACACTCCCTCTACACACTTCCCCCTAACACTCCTCCCGGACACTCCCTCACTACTCTCCCTCTACACACTTCCCTCTCACACACATCCCGGACACTCCCTCACTACTCTCCCTCTACACACTCCCCCCTCACACACCTCCCGGACACTCCCTCACTACTCTCCCTCTACACACTTCCCTCTCACACACATCCCGGACACTCCCTCATTACTCTCCCTCTACACACTCCCCCTAACACTCCTCCCGGACACTCCCTCACTACTCTCCCTCTACACACTTCCCTCTCACACACATCCCGGACACTCCCTCATTACTCTCCCTCTACACACTCCCCCTAACACTCCTCCTGGACACTCCCTCACTACTCTCCCTCTACACACTTCCCTCTCACACACATCCTGGACACTCCCTCATTACTCTCCCTCTACACACTCCCCCTAACACTCCTCCTGGACACTCCCTCACTACTCTCCCTCTACACACTTCCCTCTCACACACATCCTGGACACTCCCTCATTACTCTCCCTCTACACACTCCCCCTAACACTCCTCCTGGACACTCCCTCACTACTCTCCCTCTACACACTTCCCTCTCACACACATCCCGGACACTCCCTCACTACTCTCCCTCTACACACTTCCCTCTCACACACATCCCGGACACTCCCTCATTACTCTCCCTCTACACACTCCCCCTAACACTCCTCCTGGACACTCCCTCACTACTCTCCCTCTACACACTTCCCTCTCACACACATCCTGGACACTCCCTCATTACTCTCCCTCTACACACTCCCCCTAACACTCCTCCTGGACACTCCCTCACTACTCTCCCTCTACACACTTCCCTCTCACACACATCCCGGACACTCCCTCATTACACTCCCTCTACACACTTCCCCCTAACACTCCTCCCGGACACTCCCTCACTACTCTCCCTCTACACACTCCCCCTAACACTCCTCCTGGACACTCCCTCACTACTCTACTACTCTCCCTTTAATGTTCATAGATCATCAGTGGTAGATATCCAGTTATTACCTATCACCAGGCACCAACCCTTCCTCACGTACCATAGTAAGTCTCACAGTACCCGTCCCATTACCGTAGAGAGCATAAGGGTCCCTTTGCTCAAATTTTAAAGTTGTTGTTGTTGTTGATTTAGGGGCGACGACGATCGTGGGATCGGATGCGCCCCGGCGTACCCGTTAAGGGTGAATAGCGAAGCCCGGCATGGTGAGACGCCAAGCCAAATCGGAAAACGAGTGACGCCAATCACTAGAAACTAATATGCCAAACGGCAAATAAACGCACAGACGGGCAGATGATTGGAGAGCCCCAGGAGTCCTGCAGGGTGACAAGCACCGGCCCCGCTCCACACAGAGAACACCAGGTACCAAAACCAAAACTCGGCCCCAACTAAAACGAAAAAAGTCATCCAGTGTCCTCCGGCAGAGCAGAAGCCGGCCGCCCACCACGACACACCAGGAGCCCACCAAGACCCGCCAACCCCCGGCACCTCTCGGCCAAGCCGGCCCCCGAACACCGTCACCCCGCCGGGAGAACCAGTCAGTACACGTCAAAAAAAATCTATCAACAATCCTGTGACCCAATGCGATATGTGCGCCAGGCGTCGTACAATCGGACCGCTGAAAAGGGATGCCAAACGGCAGTAGCAAAGCCAAAACGCGAAAACAAGACGTGATCAGCCGGCACCCCGGCGGAGGTGTCCAGACGTCCGCTCGGCTTCAAGGTTGAACCAGGAGTCCTCAAATTTTAAAGGATAATTGTATTTTTCAAGTCCCACTTCTGATGTGAAATGTACATACTATTTTCCATGTTCTTTTAATATCATGCATCAGCTACATCCAATTGAAGACTCATAGTTTTGTTTTGAGAAATCTTGGTAGTTCTCAGTAAATTATAATAAGCACTATAAATTATTACATAATTTAACAGTCTCCGTGGTGTAGTGGTAAGACACTTGCCTGGCGTTCCGCGAGCGCTATGTCATGGGTTCGTATCCTGGCCGGGGAGGATTTACTGGGCGCAAATCCTTAACTGTAGCCTCTGTTTAACGCAACAGTAAAATGTGTACTTGGATGAAAAAACCGATTCTTCGCGGCAGGGGATCGTATTCCAGGGACCTGCCCGAAACGCTACGCGTACTAGTGGCTGTACAAGAATGCAACAACTCTTGTATATATCTCAAAAAAAAAAACATATAATAATGGTGCTTTCGGCAATAAATTTGATATACTATAGTGTGTGCCTTAAAATATTAAAGAGAATGTACCGTAGGAACGTCAACAGAAAACGAAGTTACCTTAGAATGTTTATGTGGGTACACTACTGAAAACAGGATAGACTGTTTACAGTCCATCCATATCAAATTTACAGGGTGCACTGCAGCCCGCAGGGTGGGTACGGGGTCAACTGCCCCATGTCGGATTAGGAAGCGGTCCACTAGCACCCGCAGGGTGGGTATGGGGCTCACAACTTGCCATAGGATGGGTATGGGGCTCACAACTGGCCATAGGACGGGTATGGGGCTCACAACTGGCTATAGGATGGGTATGGGTTCCACTACCTCCACTACGATTGATATTTAGTCCAATACCAACTGTAGGATGGGAATGGGGCTCACTATATACCGCCAACAGGATGAGTATGTGGTCCACTACCGGCTACAGAATGAGTATTGGGTCCGCTACCGCCCACAGGATTGGAATAGGGTCCATTACCTGAAATGGTCCCCTTACCAGGTACATTGCCCGAAACGCTATGCGTGCTAGTGGCTTTACGGGAATGTTAATTCAACTTATTTTCTATATTCTCTGTTAAACCCTAATGTAACTTTTTGTATATAAATTAAAAAATAAATTACCACTCACATGATGTGTATGGGGTCCACTACCGCGACAGGGTGGTTATTGGGTCCACTATCACCTGTTGGATGGGTATGGGGTACTCATTCCACCTGTATAATAGGTATTAGGTCCACTCACATCTGTAGGATAGATATGGCGTTCACTACCACCTGTAGGATGGGTATTTGGTCTACTACCAACTAGACGATGGGAATGGGACCCACCACTGTCCACAGGATGGGTATGGGGTCAACTTCCCTCTGTAGGTTGGGTATGTGGTCCACGTCCTCCCGTAAGTTGGGTATGGGGTCCATTGCTGCTAACAGGAAGGTATGGCATCCACTACTGCTTACAGAATGGGCATGGGGTCCACTGCCTTCCCCAGCATAGGTATGGGATCCACTGCCGCCCACAGGATCGGAATGGGCTCCATTACCACCCACATGATGTGTATGGGGTCCACATCCGCCCACAGGGTGGTTATTGGATCCACTACCACAAGTTGGATGGGTATAGGGAACCCATACCATCTGTAGAATGGGTATGAGTTCCACTTCCACCTTTAGGATGGGTATTTGATCCACTACCAACTGTAGGATGGGAATGGGTCCCACTTCCACAATAGGATGAGTATGTGGTCCACTCCCGCCCACAGGATCGGAATGGGGGCCACTTCCCCCTGTAGGTTGGGTATGGGATCCATTAGACTGCTTAAAAGACGGGTATGGGGTCCACTACTGCCTTCAGGATGGGTATGGGGGTCCATTACCACCCAAAGGATGGGTATAGGATCCACTACTACCTACAGGATGGGTATGGAGCTCACGTCCCCCTGTAGGTTGGGAAAGGGGTCCACTACTGCCTATAAGATGTGAATGGGGTCCACTACCGCCCACAGTATGAGCATGGGGATTTACTACCACCTGTAGGTTGGGTATGGGGTCCAATACCACCTGTAGGTTGGGTATCTGGTCCACTACTGCCTACAAGATGTGCATGGGGTCCACTTTCCCCTATATGGGGTCCACTACTACTTACAGGATGTGTTTGGGGTCCACTGCCACCCACAGAACGGATATGGGGTCCACTACTGTCTACAGGATGGGTATGAGGTCCACTACAACCCTCAGGATGGGTATGGGGTGAGATACCGCCACAAGATTGAAATGGGGTCCGATAGCACTCACATGATATGTATGGGGTTCACTAGTACCCACAGGATGGGTATGGGGTTCTCTAATACCTACAGGATGGGTATGGGGTCCACGTCCCCCTGTAGGTTGGGCATGGGGGTCCACTACTGCCTATAGGATGGGTATGGGGTCCACTTCCCCCTGTAGGTTGGGAATGGGGTCCACTACTGCTGACAGGATGTGTTTTGGGTCCACAGAATGGGTATGGGGTCTCCTACTTCCTTCAGGATGGGTATGGGGTCCACTACTACCCACAGGATGGGAATGGGTTCCACTACTGCCTACAAGATATGTATGGTCTCCACTTCCTCTTGTAGGTTGAGTATTGGGTCCACTTCTCCTTGTAGGTTGGGTATGGGGTCCACTACTGACTACAGGATAGGTATGGGGTTCACTACTGCCTACAGGATATTTATGGGGTCTGCTTTCCCCTGTAGGTTTGGTTTCGGATCTGCTGCTGCCTACAAGATGGGTATGGGGTCCACAACTGCCTACAAGTTGGATATGGGGTCCACTACTGCCTACAGGTTGGATATGGGGTCCACAACTGCCTACAGGATGGGTATGAGATCCACTACCGCCCACAGAATGGGTATGGGGTCCACTACTGCCTACAGGATGGGTATGGGATCCACTACCACCCACAGAATGGGTATGGGGTCCACTACTGCCTTCAGGATGGGTATGGGATCCACTACCACCCACAGAATGGGTATGGCGTCCGCTACTGCATACAGGATGGGTATGGGGTCCACTAACACACACAGAATGGTTATGGGGTTCACTACCACCAACAGAATGGGTATGGGGTCCACAAGTCTCTACTGGACGCAGATGAACTTAAAGCTTGAGAATCCATTAACTATGCTGGAATATTGTAACACAAAAAACACTATAGTAGCTAATATTAATGTGATAATATTTAAGTGAGTAAATTCATTAACAATAGATAATTAACAAAGTTATCATTTTATGAAACAGATCGACAAATTTTAAGTTCCAGGTTTATAAAATTTTGTGAAATTGATAGTCTTGGTAGTAACATAAATTGGTAAATCATATATATTGTAAGTTAGGAATCTGATGTATGTGAACTTATCTAGTTATTCTTACCTAGTTGTGCTTGCGGGGGTCGAACTCTGGCTCTTTGGTCCCGCCTCTCAACGATGTACAGGGACCTGAGTTTATTGGGCTCTATCATATCTACATTTGAAACTGTATGTGGAGTCTGTCTCCACCACATCACTACTTAATGCATTCCATTTGTTAACTACTCTGACACTGAAAAGTTCTTTCTAATGTCTCCGTGACTCATATGGGCACTAAGTTTCTACCTGTGACCACGGGTGGGACACTGTTCGTGTCCCACCGGTGCTGAAGAGTTTGTCTTTATCCACCCTGTCAATTCCCCTGAGAATTTTGTAGGTGCTTATCATGTCTCCCCTTACTCTTCTGTTTTCTAGGGACAAGAGGTTCAGCTTCTTTAGCCTTTCCTCGTAGCTCATACCTCTCAGTTCTGGGACGAGTCTGCTAATATACCGCTGAATCTTCTCTAACTTTGTCTCATGTTTAACTAGGTAAGAACTCCAGGCTGGCGCTGCATATTCCAGGATTGGTCTGACGTAATTGGTATACGGTCGTGAACGATTCCTTACACAAGTTTCAAAAGGCAGTTCTTATGTTGGCAAAGCTAGCATATGCCACTGATGATATCCTTTTTATGTGGGCCTCTGGGGACAGGTTCGGTGTGAAATCGACCCCCAATTTTTTTCTCTATTTGACTCTTGCAGGATTTCATCTCCTAGATGGTACCTTGTGTTCACCCTTTGCTCCCTTTGCATAATTTCATTATTTTACACTTTCCAAAGTTGAACTTTAGTAGCCAATTTGTAGACCATACCTCCAGTTTGTTCATGTCATCCTGTAGTCTGTCTATTTTCATCTGTCTTGATTCTTCTCATAATTTTTGTATCATCAGCAAACATTGAGAGGAACTGTGTATGGAGTCAGCCTCCACCACATCACTGCCTAGTGCATTCCATCCGTTAACTACTCTGACACTGAAAAAGTTCCTTCTTACGTCCCTGTGGCTCATGTGGGTACTCAGTTTCCACCTGTGTCCCCTTGTTCGCGTCCCGCCAGTGTTGAATAGTTTTTCCTTGTTTACCCGGTCGATTCCCCTGAGGATTTTGCAGGTTGTGATCATGTCCCCCCTTACTCTTCTGTCTATCAGTATCGCAAGGTGCATTTCCCGTAGCCTTTCCTCATAACTCATGCCTCTTAGTTCTGGGACTAGTCTAGTAGCATACCTTTGGATTTTTTCCAGCTTCGTCTTGTGCTTGACAAGGTACAGGCGCCATGCTGGGGCAGCATACACCAGGAATGGTCTTACATATGTGGTGTACAAGATTCTGAATGATTCCTTACACAGGTTCCTGAACGCTGTTCTGATGTTAGCCAGCCTCGCATATGCCGCAGACGTTATTTTTTTATGTGGGCTTCAGGAGACAGGTTTGGTGTGATATCAACTCCAAGATCTTTCTCTCTGTCTGTTTCATTAAGTACTTCATCTCCTATTCTGTATCTTGTGTCTGGCCTCCTGTTTCCACTGCCTAGTTTCATTACTTTGCATTTACTCGGGTTGAACTTCAACAGCCATTTGTTGGACCATTCAATCAGTCTGTGTAGGTCAACTTGTAGCCTCCTACTAGCTTCCTCTGTTTCAATCCTCCTCATAATTTTTTAATCATCGGCAAACATTGAGAGAAACGAATCTATACCCTCTGGGAGATCATTTACATATACCAGAAACAGTATAGGTCCAAGGACTGACCCCTGTGGGACTCCACTTGTAACGTCTCGCCAATCTGAGACCTCACCCCTCACACAGACTCGTTGCCTCCTGTTGCTTAGGTACTCCTTTATCCAGTGGAGTACCTTCCCTTTCACTCCAGCCTGCATCTCCAGCTTTTTCACTAGCCTCTTGTGTGGTACTGTATCAAAGGCTTTCTGACAATCCAAAAATATGCAGTCTGCCCACCCTTCTCTTTCTTGTCTGGTCGTAGAATTCAAGTAACCCTGTGAGGCAGGACCTGCCATCCCTGAACCCATGTTGATGCTGTGTTGCAAAGTTCCTTCGCTCCAGATGCTCCACTAGCTTTCTTCGCGCAATCTTCTCCATCAGCTTGCATGGTATGCAGGTTAGGGACACAGGCCTGTAATTCAGTGCCTCCTGTCTATCCCCTTTCTTGTATATCGGGACTACGTTAGCTGCTTTCCAAATTTCTGGCAGTTCCCCTGTTGCCAGTGATTTGTTATACACTATGGAGAGTGGTAGGCACAGTTCTTTTGCTCCTTCCTTTAGTATCCAAGGGGAGATTCCATCTGGGCCTATAGCCTTTGTCTCATCCAACTCTAGTAAACACTTCCTTACTTCCCCGCTGGTAATCTCAAACTCTTCCATTGGTTCCTGGTTAGCTATTCCCTCTCTTATCTCTGGAATTTCTCCTTGCTCTAAGGTGAAGACCTCCTGGAATTTCTTATTCAGTTCCTCACACACTTCCTTGTCGTTTGTAGTGAATCCTTCCGCCCCAATCCTTAATTGCATAACCTGTTCCTTTACTGTTGTTTTTCTACTGATGTGGCTATGCAACAAGTTAGGCTAAGTCTTTGCCTTGCTTGCGATGTCATTTTTGTATTGTCTTTCTGCCTCTCTTCTCATCCTGTCATATTCATTCCTGGCATTCTGGTATCTTTCTCTGCTCTCCAGTGTCCTGTTATTCCTATAGTTTCTCCATGCCTTTTTACTTTGCTGCTTAGCTAGATTCTACATCTCTGATTAAACCATGGGTTTCTCATCTTCATTTCTCTGTTTTCTTTTTGGACTCAGACAAACTTGTTTTCTGCGTCCTTGCACTTCTGCGTGATGTAGTCCATCATATCTTGGGCCGTCTTTCCCCTGAGCTCTGTTTCCCATGCTATATCTGTTAGGAATTTTCTTATTCCCTCATAGTTTCCCTTTCGGTATGCTAACCTTTTGGTTTCGGTATCCCTCCTCGAGTTCAATAACCCTTCTTCAATCAGGTACTCAAACACCAGTACACTGTGGTCGCTCATTCCTACTGGGTCCTCAAAACCGATTTCTCTTATGTCGGAGTCGTTCAGAGTGAAGACTAGGTCGAGTCTCGCTGGTTCGTCATTGCCTCTCATCCTTGTGGGTTCTCTGACATGCTGGGTTAAAAAGTTTCTAGTCGCCACCTCCAATAGTTTGGCTCTCCACGTATCCTCGGCTCCATGCGGTTCCTTGTTCTCCCAGTCAATCCTTCCGTGATTGAAGTCGCCATGATGAGCAGGTAGGATCTATTTCTACAGGCAGCAGAGGCTGCCCTCTCAATTATAGTGTTATCTGCCATGTTGTTGTTTTTATACTCTTGACTGGGTCTTCTGTCATTTGGTGGAGGGTTGTATATTACTGCTACTACTATCCTTGGTCCTCCCATTGTTATGGTGCCTGCTATATAGTCTCTGAACCCCTCACAGCCCGGGATAGCCATCTCCTTAAAACTCCATTCCTTTCTCATGAGTAGAGCCACTCCGCCTCCTCCCCTACCTTCCCTCTCTTTCCTTATTACTGTGTACTCCTGGGGAAACAAGGCATTCGTTATGTGTGTGTGTGTGAGTGTGTGTGTGGGGGGGGGGTGTACTCACCTAGTTGTACTCACCTAGTTGTGCTTGCGTGGGTTCAGCTCTGGTTCTGTGGTCCCGCCTCTCAACCATCAATCAACAGGTAAACACACACACAAAACAGGTGTTTGTGTACTCACCTAGTTGTGCTTGCGGGGGTTGAGCTCTGGCTCTTTGGTCCCGCCTCTCAACTGTCAATCAACTGGTGTACAGATTCCTGAGCCTACTGGGCTCTACCATATCTACATTTAAAACTGTGTATGGAGTCAGCCTCCACCACATCTCTGCCTAATGCATTCCACCTGTTAACTACTCTGATACTGTAAAAGTTCTTTCTAACGTCCCTGTGGCTCATTTGGGTACTCAGTTTCCACCTGTGTCCCCTTGTTCACGTACCGCCAGTGTTAAATAGTTTATCCTTGTCTACCCTGTCAATTCAATCCCTGTGAGGATTTTGTAGGTAGTGATCATGTCTCCTCTCACTCTTCTGTCTTCCAGTGTCGTAAGGTGCATTTCCCGCAGCCTTTTCTCATAACTCATACCTCTTAGTTCTGGGGCTAGTCTATTGGCATAAGTCTGAACTTTTTCCAGCTTCGTCTTGTGCTTGACGAGGTACGGGCTCCATGCTGGGGCCGCATACTCCAGGATTGGTCTTACGTATGAGGTGTACAAGATTCTAAAGGATTCCTTACACAGGTTCCTGAAGGTTGTTCTGATGTTAGCCAGCCTCGCATATGCCGCAGACGTAATTCTCTTTATGTGGGCTTCAGGAGACAGGTTTGGTGTGATATCAATTCCTAGAACTTTCTCTCTTTCAGTTTCTTTAGCCCTTCAATTGCGCATCGCATTATATGATGCTTTGGAGTACTACACAAGATTTAAACAGCCCGCGGATACACGGGGTTCACCACACCTTTATCAGGGCTCTTGTAAACAGACGCCATTTTAAAAAAAAATCGTGGGCCAAATTCCCGGGTGTGAAGGGCCTCAGTATTGAATCAGCTACCATGCCTGACGCACGCAGCATGAGCTCACAGCACTGCTGTTCAGCTTGTGACCACAGCATCGCCTAAAAATGCCATAATATACTTGTTTATGCTATTATGTAGCGATGATATTATTACAGAAGACCCCTGACTGTGATAAAACTGACCAGGGTTCTGATAATAGCAGGATTGTGGTGATATTTGGCGCTGTGCGCCATGGAGGGAGTAATGCTGTGGGAGGGAGGGTGGTGGTGTCGTCTTCTGACTGTGTGTGGCCACCTTTTATTGACTGCACTCACTATACCAGCTTAGTTGTTCGCTATGGTGAACACAAATGTAGATACTTATATATAACGTGTGTATAGAGGGTATAAACAGCAAGAGTAGGTTGGGAGCCGCCATTTTGGTGAGGGAGGTGGCGTCATCTGCGCGACGCCACCGTGCAGACGACGGTGTTGTTTACTGGTTACCACCATGGTCTTTGGTCACCATACCAGTTTACTTGTACAAGTATGGTGAATAAAACAGGTAGATATTTATATATAATGTGTGTATATAGCGTAATAACACCACATAGTGTTGTTGGAGGAGAAATATTAGTGCGTCTGGCCTTGAGAGCGGCAGCCATCAGCTGACTGTGAGGTCCTACGTCTTTGTTCCTTTGTCGTGACGCTAACCCCGGTTCATTCCGAACACAGCGATTACACAACACATAGCATCTTGCCTCAGCAACCGTTACTACCACCTATACTCCTACACACACCAGACCCTTGAGGCGTACCACTAGGTTTGTACTGGAACACAATAAATGAACATATGAAAGGTATTTAAAGGCCGTCGGGTTTTGTCATTTAATTACAAAGAATAGTCTCTGACAAATAATAACATATTAACATACTCTATTAGGTAAATACACTTCCAATACCCATAGACCACTTGACCTCCGCGGTCACCACTTTCACTCGTAACTTCCGCCTAAGTCCTTAATACGGAATGATTACTACAACGCTCCACACCCGGTTAGTCTTTCATTCAATACTCACATACTGCAGACTTAACTTGGTCACTAAGATCACATCAGGCTCTCGCATAGCTGTCTGCTACATTTCGCTGCTGCCACAAACGGAGACCTCGGAGGACTTGCCAGTTCAACTCCCACAATCAGACTGACTCCAGTCAGCCATGGCCTCAACCATTTCACCCCGCCTCTCAAGGAAGGTATAATCCGATTAACCTTATCCCTAGAGCGGTAACCTTGATCCTAGAAGCCTGACGAAGAATAATTCCTCTTTCCAGGAATTATTAATTTGGCTAAACAGCTTCGGTCTTAATCCATTGACCTTTCTTAGATATGTGATCCATAGTCTGTCTACTTACATGTACTTCCAATCATCATTCGTTAAGTGTTGTAGTAATGATCCTCTAGCTAATAATTCCTACTAACTTGTGGATTACAACACCTTTACTCACCATACAAGCTTAGATGTACAGTTATGGTGAACAAAACATGTAAGTACTTATATATAACGTCTGTATATAAGAGCAAAAACAGTATTGTGGGAGGAGAATGTGGGTGAGTCAGGTGAATTGAGGGAGGGCGAGAGTGGCTGGCTGGTACACGGCGGTCACTCCTCGCTACTTATTGACTCATAATAGCAACTTAGTGGTTCGTTATGGTGAACAAAACATGCAGATACTTATATATAACCTGTGTAAATAGTGTAATGACCGACAAAGTATTTGTTCACTGATTGATGAACATAATTGAATCAACAATATGCACACCATATTTATAAGTACAGCGATGATTCACTCATTTTATTATATAAATATATCAAACTACACATTATTGAATAATATTACAGCAAAAAAAACTATGAAAAATCAATCAGAGACATTGAAATAATTAGGTAATTATCTCTTTGTGGCAACTCCGGCCTGACAGCTGGGGATCAACAGACCGCCTGGGACGCACGCTGAGTCAGCGCCTGATTTTTGCCAGACTTCCCCGCCCTATAGCGGGCAATATATGCCACTTACGATTTTTTTATTATTTTTTCCCATGATCAGTGAACACAAATTAACAGGTTAGGAAGAAAAAAGGATTTTTTTTTTTTGGTATGCGCCTGTGGGTGTCAAATGGTATATAGCCATGCCCCATTTAAGGGTTAAGTATTTCATCTCCTATTCTGTATCCTGTGTCTGGCCTCCTGTTTCCACTGCCTAGTTTCATTACTTTGAATTTACTCGTTGCCAAGCCCTTTTACTATGCTGCTTAGCTAGCCTACATCTGTGTGAATGTGTGTGTGTGTGTGTGTGTGTGTGTGTATGTGTGTGTGTACTCACCTAGTTGTACTTACCTAGTTGTGTTTGTGGGGGTTGAGCTCTGGCTCTTTGGTCCCGTCAATCAACAGGTGTACAGATTCCTGAGCCTATCGGGCTCTATCATATCTACACTTGAAACTGTGTATGGAGTCAGCCTCCACCACATCACTTCCTAATGCATTCCATGTGTCAACCACTCTGACACTAAAAAAAGTTCTTTCTAATATCTCTCTGGCTCATTTGGGCACTCAGTTTCCACCTGTGTCCCCCTGTGCGTGTGCCCCTTGTGTTAAATAGCCTGTCTTTATCTACCTATCAATTCCCTTCAGAATCTTGAATGTGGTGATCATGTCCCTCTAACTCTTCTGTCTTCCAGCGAAGTGAGGTTTAATTCCCGTAGTCTCTCGTAGTAGCTCATACCTCTCAGCTCGGGTACTAGTCTGGTGGCAAACCTTTGAACCTTTTCCAGTTTAGTCTTATCCTTAACTAGATATGGACTCCATGCTGGGGCTGCATACTCCCGGATTGGCCTGATATATGTGGTATACAAAGTTCTGAATGAATCTTTACACAAGTTTCTGAGTGCCGTTCGTTTGTTGGCCAGCCTGGCATATGCCGCTGATGTTATCCTCTTGATAACATCAGCGGCATATGCAGGACACAGGACCTGCAGGAGACAGGTCTGGCGTGATATCAACCCACAAGTCTTTTTCTTTCTCTGACTACTGAAGAATTTCCTCTCCCAGATGATACCTTGTATCTGGCCTCCTGCTCCCTACACCTATCTTCCTTACATTACATTTGGTTGAGTTAAACTCTAACAACCATTTGTTCGACCATTCCTTCAGCTTGTCTAGGCAAACCTCCAATCAGTTGTATATCAGGTCTTTCTATGGGCTACAGAAAATAATATGGTGTTTAACGAAGATAAGTTCCAGCTCATGCGCTACGGAAAAATTGAAAATATAAAAACAGAA
Organism: Procambarus clarkii; assembly: GCF_040958095.1. Taxonomy (NCBI): domain Eukaryota; kingdom Metazoa; phylum Arthropoda; class Malacostraca; order Decapoda; family Cambaridae; genus Procambarus; species Procambarus clarkii. The sequence goes on from NC_091227.1 coordinate 26,230,821, forward strand.
ACCACGTACAAAACTCAGGCAAATCATAACATAGAACGAAAAGGCAATGTAAAGGATCTGGGTGTACTCCTGTCGGAAGACCTTACCTTTAAAGAACACAATAAAGTAGCCGTCACAACTGCAAGAAAAATGACAGGTTGGATAACAAGAACTTTTCACACTAGAGATGCTATACCGATGATGATACTTTTCAAAACGCTTGTGCTCTCTAGAGTGGAGTATTGCTGCACAATGACAGCCCCTTTCAAAGCTGGAGAAATTGCTGACCTGGAGAGCGTGCAGAGATCCTTTACTGCTAGAACCCACTCAGTAAAACATCTAAATTACTGGGACCAACTAAAGAGCATAAATATGTCCCCCCTGAGCGCAGGCGGGAGAGATACATAATAATTTACACGTGGAAAATAATTGAGGGGCTGGTCCCAAACCTGCACACAGAAATAACATCACATGAGACCAGGAGGCATGGCAGGATGTGCAGAATACCCCAGTTGAAAAGCAGAGGTGCAACAGGTACTCTGAGAGAGATCTCTATCAACATCAGAGGCCCGAGACTGTTCAATACGCTTCCACTACACATAAGGGGCATAACTGGCCGACCCCTCACAGTGTTCAAGAGAGAACTGGATAAGCACCTCCAAAGGATACCTGATCAACCAGGCTGTGGCTCATACGTCAGGCTGCGAGCAGCCGCGTCTAACAGCCTGGTTGATCAGTCCAGCAACCAGGAGGCCTGGTCGACGACCGGGCCGCGGGGACACTAAGCCCCGGAAGCACCTCAAGGTAACCTCAAGGTAAGGCAAGGTTCTCTGGTATCTCTCTCTGCTCTCTGGTGTTCTGTTATTCCGCAAGTTCCTCCACGCCCTTTTGTTCAGTTTCTTCGCTTCCATACATGCCCTATTATACCATGGATTGTTCTTTTGCTTCTCGGATTTTTCCCTTTGGGCCGGGATGAACCTGTTTACTGCCTCCTGACACTTTAGGTAACATAGTCCTCCATACCCTGTACAAACTTGTCTCTGAGGTCTGTGTCCCAAGGTATTTCCCTTAGGAAATTTTTCATCTGTTCATAATTCCCCTTTCGGTATGCCAGCCTTTTGATTCCTAGTTATTTTTGGGGGGAGATAATTCCTAGCTCTACCAGGTACTCAAAGTTCAATACACTGTGGTCACTCATTCCCAAGGGCGCTTCCATCTTAACTTCCCTTATATCCCACTCATTAAGGGTAAATATCAAATCAAGCATTGCTGGACCATCTTCTCATCTCATTCTTGTGTGTGTACTCACCTAATTGTACTCACCTAATTGTGCTTGCGGGGGTTGAGCTCTGGCTCTTTGGTCCCGCCTCTCAACCGTCAATCAACTGGTGTACAGATTCCTGAGCCTATTGGGCTCTATCATATCTACATTTGAAACTGTGTATGGAGTCAGCCTCCACCACATCACTTCCTAATGCATTCCATTTACTAACTACTCTGACACTGAAAAAGTTCTTTCTAACGTCTCTGTGGCTCATTTGGGTACTCAGCTTCCACCTGTGTCCCCTTGTTCGCGTCCCACCAGTGTTGAATAGTTCATCCTTGTTTACCCGGTCGATTCCCCTGAGGATTTTGTAGGTTGTGATCATGTCCCCCCTTACTCTTCTGTCTTCCAGTGTCGTAAGGTGCATTTCCCGCAGCCTTTCCTCATAAGTCATGCCTCTTAGTTCTGGGACTAGTCTAGTAGCATACCTTTGGACTTTTTCCAGCTTCGTCTTGTGCTTGACAAGGTACGGGCTCCATGCTGGGGCCGCATACTCCAGGATTGGTCTTACATATGTGGTGTACAAGATTCTGAATGATTCCTTACACAGGTTCCTGGCCGCCGTTCTGATGTTAGCCAGCCTCGCATATGCCGTAGACGTTATTCTCTTTATGTGGGCTTCAGGAGACAGGTTTGGTGTGATATCAACTCCTAGATCTTTCTCTCTGTCTGTTTCATTAAGTACTTCATCTCCTATTCTGTATCCTGTGCCTGGCCTCCTGTTTCCACTGCCTAGTTTCATTACTTTGCATTTACTCGGATTGAACTTCAACAGCCATTTGTTGGACCATTCACCCAGTCTATCCAGGTCATCTTGTAGCCTCCTACTATCATCCTCTGTTTCAATCCTCATAATTTTTGCATCGTCGGCAAACATTGAGAGGAACGAATCTATACCCTCTGGGAGATCATTTACATATACCAGAAACAGTATAGTATAGTATAACAGAAACAGTGTGTGTGTATGTATGTGTGTGTGTGTGTGTGTGTGTGTGTGTGTGTGTGTGTGTGTGTGTGTGTGTGTGTGTGTGTGTGTGTGTGTGTGTGTGTGTGTGTGTGTGTGTGTGTGTGTGTGTGTGTGTGTGTGTGTGTGTGTGTGTGTGTGTGTGTGTGTGTGTGTGTGTGTGTGTGTGTGGGTGTGTGTGTGTGTGTGTGTGTGTGTACTCACCTATTTGTGCTCTCTCTCTCTCTCTCTCTCTCTCTCTCTCTCTCTCTCTCTCTCTCTCTCTCCCTCCCTCTCCCTCTCCCTCTCTCTCTCCCCCTCTCTCTCTCTCTCTCTCTCTCTCTCTCTCTCTCTCTCTCTCTCTCTCTCTCTCTCTCTCTCTCTCACTCTCTCTCTCTCAGCACCCACATATGTGTTGTATGTGGATGCTGAAGTTCAGTTTCTTGTCTATCTATAGGTCAGGGAACTTTCCATAATTTTTATTCTAATGTTAACATTGTTTATCTGAAATTGAATTTGGTTTGAAGATTTACTTCCAAATAAAATGTAGTCGGTCTGTTCTATGTTTAGTGGGAGTTTGTTGGTTTACATCCATGAGTGGACTTTTTAACTTTGTTATTTACACTATTATTTAGTGCGTTTGGGTTGGGGTCTGAATAGATGAAGGTAGTATCGTCAGCACTTATCTTTACACTTACTGGAAGTATCTAAGTATCAGCTGAAGTATCTTGACACTGGAGTTAAACTTTAGTAGATATTTTCTGGACCATTCTTTCAGTTTCGCAGGCCAACGAAGATGGAATTCACATGAAAAGGATTCTTTGTCCATCACTAATAATGTTGTGTTTTCTCTGTCTAGTTTCAGACACGGTCATGTTCGAATTGTGTCTTAGATAGTTACGCGTAATTAAGGATGATAGAAAATCACTTACAATTAATGCATCAAGTTTGGAGACTTGTACACATTTTAGTGTAAGAAGTTTAATTTAGTTCATTTATTATGCACCCCATACCCATCTTGTGGGCGGTAGTGGAAAGGGTTGCAGAGGCACATAATGGGCTCAGGGACTGAACCCCACAATTCATTTCTTTTAGCTAAGCAAGTTATAATCATGATGAGCTAGTTACAAAATTCAGTATAAGTCGTCACATCAACAATGGGTTCGAGATCGACCACAAGTACAGTTTCTAAATTAAGCAACTGACATAGTGTAAGAAGTAAGGCAAATAGTTCTGTCTGATGGGCAGAGGCAACTGCACTTGCAGCTGCACCCGTGGGGGCGGTGTAGGAAAACATCAGTGTATATGATTTGAGAGAGAGAATGATATGTGGATAGAGCATCAATATGGCGTAAGGTATTGGGTTTTGCCTCAAGACGAAGCATAATAAAGAGCCCGAATATCTGGGGAAAAATTACATTAAAAATTGTCCACGTGATACATATATAATCACGATTTAAACATTTCAGTTGTATTAATTGAATATATATCATTAGGAAGTTTTGTTTATCTGGGTAAGTTGTCAGCTTATATTAACTAATAGCTAGTGTGGCTTGTATACTGGGTACATCCGGTCTCTTACCCTAGACCGTGGCGGTAACTTTATGGTCAGAAAGCCACAAATATTTACAATGGGGCTCGGTCAGTCAATATGATTCCATTGACATCACTCAACTTATGTATTCTGCTCTCGTATTGACAATTTGAATGATATCAAGAACATTTTGAATATCCTCTGACATAGACGGTGCTATAGTTGATTGTTGATCATGACCTGTCTAGTGGGTCGAGACTGATCTCATTAGCATCTCTCAGATTGGTGGAACGAAATTCTTGCTGCAAGAATATGTGTTCTCAGAGCTAACGAGGGAAACTAAAATACATATTTCCTAAATAAATACTTTAATTACAAATATTTGAAAATATATGATATGTCTCTGAATCTTTGATGATACAGAACATATTGTGGTTTATAATTAAGTTCTTAATAGTGATCCTATCCGGCATCATAATTTACATACATATCTACTTTTGTTTTTAAATTTCTTTATTATGTACCCCATACCCATCCCGTGGGCGGTGGTGTAAAGAATTACAGAGGCACATAATCGGTTCAGGAACTGAACCCCCTAGTTCGTTTAGCTAAGCAAATAACAATCTTTTGATGCTAGTTACAAAATTATTAATGTTATATATATACATGTACACATGCTCATGCATACATGTACATATACTTACGTATACATATATACATACACATATATATTTAATCACCCACACAAATACACACATCAATAATCTTTTGTGTCACAAGTGATTCAACAAGAGGCTCACAACAGTCACTATACAAGGCACTTTACATCTATGATGAGTCACACAGTTACTAGTCTTGCTGCACACCCACCCAACTGGGCGGCAGCTTTACAGTCATGTGCATGCATTACCTACAGTAAGCATATTTTGGATACTTCGCTAAAATTTCGGGCAGCACATCATTATGAATGAAGTACTTACACATTTCTTGGAAACCATTGATGGTGTTATCTCTAAATTCCGTGATTTTTTCACATTCCATTAAATAATGACGCAAAGTATGCGAATAGTTCTGCTGACAGAGTTTATATTTAGTCAAATCTACATCAGCAGATGTTACAAACTCCCAGAGGTACTTGTAGCCGAGCCTAAGCCTAGCAGTGGTAACATCTAGAAGTCTGCTAACCTTATTAGATGACTCATAGACGTGCGGTTCTTCCTGCATAATAGAATGATGATAGATTGAGTAACTGGTGTGAATTTTGCTTTGCCTCAAGTCTCCGAAATTTAGTTTGTGTTCCCGGAATATTACTGCCTTCAAGCTGCTCAAAAGCAGTTCAAGTTGGTAATTAATTCCCTCTTTACGATCAAAAGTCTTGGTCAACTCATCAGTTCTATCATGCATTCGGAGACCAATATGGGAAGGAATCCATAGGAGACAAACTCTGACTCCATCATTGATTATTTCATTATATCTGTGTCTAGCTTCAGAGATAAGCACGTCACAGTTATGCCTGTTGTGGATTAAAATGACTACATTTTTATGTTAATTTCTTTTTGTAAATGATGATGATGAAGTTCAATAAATATAAGTAAGTAATTATCAAAGAAGGCACCAAGCCAGGAAGGATATGTAGCAACATCAAATAAAGGTATTATTGAAACTTTATAGGAAAACGTTAAATCCTAAATATATCTTTATTCCTATACCTGAAATATTGTGTACTTTCCTCTCCCCATCGTACTTCTGCACCTGCTGGCAAGTGGTGCGGTGCGATGTGCAGGTGGTGTTCATTACTAGGTGAGCTGGCAGGTGGTGTTCACTGCTAGATGAACTGCTGTTCACCTAGCAGTAATTAGGTTCCTGGGAGGTAGTTAATTGTTATGGGGATGTATATCCAGAGGCACTGTATACAATGTTCACAATAGAACAATGTATAATCATTTTATGGTATACAACACATTGAGAAGGAATGAAGGTTAGATCCGAAAATTTAGTTTTTAATACACTATATTACATACAAAATTTAGTTTTTAATACAAATATATTTTATGTTTCCGATTTTCTGATGATATAAAAGATATCATATATATAGGGGTCCCAGTAGTACAGTCGTGTTCGTTCTCGACGCACAATCGAGAATTCCGTGTTCGAATCCTGGGCGGGACAGAAATGGTTGGGTACATTTCCTTTACATAATACGACTGTTCACGTAGCAGTTATTAGGTACTGAGGAATTAGTCAGCTTGTTGTGGGGATGCATCCTGGGCGGGTCAGTAATTCGACCTTAGGAATGACCTTGATAAAAGCCTATCGTGTATGAATATACTGTGGCTTCCTGTTCCCCAAAACAATGAATTATTATAATATTATGGTTTATAATTAAGTTCTTATGACGATCCTGCGTCATAATTAACATACGTCTATCTTTACCTCAACATTTTATAAGCTAATTTCTGTCTGTATATGATGATGATCATATACAATTAAGGTAGCACTGCAACTTTATAGGAAATTGTTAAATCCAAAATATATCTTGGTTCTTATACTTGAGATATTGTTACAGTAAACGTTTGAAAACAAAGTTTATATCTGTATTTAAAATATAAAACATTTTGCGTTTATCAACGCATCTCTCTGAATTACATTTTTTTCTGAATTGTGAAGCCTGTATTGCCAATTTCAATTTCTTTCTTTATTATGCACCCCATACCCATCCCGTGGGCGGTGGTGTAAAGGATTACAGAGGCACATAATCGGTTCAGGAACTGAACCCTCTAGTTCGTTTAATTAAGCAAATAACAATATTTGACGCTAGTATTGCCCGCCTGGCAGAACACTGATGCATTGGAAGTTTTCATGTGTCCGGACACCGGCGATGGTGTGGTATTGGCTATTTATTTAACCATATCTTGGCTTTCATTTAAGATATATTTTACTTGAGATGTAGTCACATTATCGTCTACATCTGTGTTTATGCTGACATATAGACCTTTGATGTTACTTTGCACATATGCAAATGAATTACACAATTAATTCACTTGTTTGCAGGTCTTCACACTCCCTGAGATAGCCATCACGTAACTATAAAAAGGCATATATCTTCACTTTCACTTCAGTTATATTTATGCTAAAGTATTAACATGCAGCTTATATTTTTATCATTATTATGACATAGAAAACTTCGTTTATTACAATATTTAGATTAAATTAACATTGATCTTCGAAAGATCATAGTTCCCATGGATAGGGAGAGCGTCGGCCAAGAAACCTTGTTTGATATATGAATATCTTTCTTGTCAAATAAGATATAATCTCTGTGATGGATTCACAAAAACTTTTATCTCTGCATTTTTGATAATATATACAAATATGAGTTTTATTTGTGAATCTCTATTAATTAAGCAATATATCAGAGAGCGTGTAGGGTTCGGTGTTCTATGAGCGAAAAGGACATGAGTAGTTTAAGTAGCGAACGCATACAAACAAATAACGTTAGTATCTGTATAACAAAATTATTGTCCTGTGGAGTTGATTTACTTACAGACATATTTTTATAAATAAATATTAAATTTTTTTGGCTATTTATGAAAGATATTATTACAAACACCCAGTCTACTTGTTAATATTGTTAATTATATTAGCGACAATTTGAGCAAAGAAGTGCGACGACTGGATCACTGTGTACAGGAGGCTGATATGACAGCAAACACTCTCCAGGCGACCATATATCTTGGATAAGTCGCTCCACAATTTTGTCGCTTGGACCGTCGACTTCCTATGGCGTCACCTGCTACATATTTACTTCGAATTTCGATATGAAATTACATTATTTCCGAGTGAAAATAGGTTTGATCGTGTTCTACGTGCAGCACCAACATTACAGTAAGTACATATACCATATTTCTTAATTACTTACGTAATGCTAGGAAGATTTGGGTACATTTGGGTACATTTGGGTAATTCTACGGACTCACTGAGCGCTACTATAAAAACATATGTATCTTCACTTGAGCTATAAATATGTCTATTGTAATGTATTTAAAATGAAACTCTTATTTCTATCTTGCTTAAGACATATAAAACATTTGTGTTTGTTAACGAATTTACGTGGAATAAACATTGATCTGAGAGAGAGTTGCTCTGTCGTTCAGTCTGTATGGGGTGGGAGCTCCGTATTTTTTAAAATACATGTATCTTCATTAGGACTTTAAATATGTGTATGGTAAAGTGTTTAAAGTGAAGCTTATATGTCTGCCTTTCTTGAGACATATAAAACATATATGTTTATTAACGAATTCACGTGAAATAAACATTGTTCTGAGAGAGAGTTGCTCGGTCGATCAATCTGTCCGGGGTCGGAGCTCGGCTATTATAAAAGTACACGTATCTTCACTTTATATTTAAATATGCCCATGGTAAGGTATTTAGAATGAAGCTTATATTTATATCTTTCTTGTGACATATAAAACTCTTACGTTTATTAAGGAATCTGTGTGAAATAGGCATGGTTCTGAGATGAATGCTGCGGTTTTCGAACTCGACGAGCGATGAAAACTGCCCCTTTTTTAAAACTACAAATATCTCGGTTTTATTTAAAATATTTGTCTGGTAGAGGTTTAACATATAGATCGCGTTTTTGTCTTTCTTCTGACTAATAAATAATTTTGGTTTAATAAGTCATCAAGATGTTTTCAACAATATTCTTTCGGCGTTCGTCTTTTCCAATATGGGCGACCCTTTTGGAAACGCGATACTTGGGTTAACCCATCCCATAGTTGGGCCTGTTTCCATTATGGTTCGGAACAGTCTCTAACATTCTGAAACCTATTTTGTTTGCTGATGACACAACCCTCATCTACTCTAACCCCAACCCACATACACTAAATGATGTTGTTATTAATGAACTAAAAAAAGTCCACTTATGGATGTCAACCAATAAACTAACACTTAACATAGAAAAGACCTACTACATTTTATTTGGAAGCCAATCTACAAATGCAATTCAGCTTCAGATAGATAATATAAACATTAGCAATAAAAATGATGGAAAGTTTCTTGGCCTATTCCTAGACAAGAGACTCAACTTCAGCACCCACATACAACACATAACTAAGAAAGTCTCTAAAACAGTTGGGATACTCTCCAAAATCAGATATTATGTATTTAACTCTGCTCTCAACTCTCTATATTGTGCACTAATCTATCCCTATCTTAATTATGGTATCTGTGCATGGGGTTCAACCACTCCAAACCACCTCAAGTCCATCATCACCCAGCAAAAATCTTCTATCAGAATAATAACAAATTCTGCTTTCAGACAACACTCAGCCCCCTTGTTTAACTCCCTTAACATGCTAAACATAATCTCATTCCACAAATTTTCTTGTGTCAATTACATTTACAAAACCCTGTTCTTAAACGCAAATCCTGCTCTGAAACTTTCCCTGGACAGATGTAATAGGACCCATTATCTCCACACCAGAAATAAATATCTCTTTGATATCCCCAGAGTCAAACTTAATCTGTGTAAACACTCTATGCAAATAAAGGGACCCAGACTATGGAACTCACTCCCTAGTGAATTGAAAAGCTGTCCAACTTTTGCGTCATTCTAAAACAAAACTAAAAAGTACCTAATCTCATCTGCATAGTTTTTTTTACCTTGTTGCTTTAAAATTACACTGTATCTATTGCTACCCAATCTCCGTATCTTTATGTACCCAATCCAAACATCTTTACCATTGTGATCATTGCTGTCTTCTTAGATGTGCTATCAATCTCCTGTACGGTGTCTGTTAATCTTGTTTAAATTACCAATCAAGTTGTCAATGTAATCAACCAGAGCTTTAATATACTTACTATTCTCTCTCATCTCATTTTTTTTCTTGCAATGTATCTGTTATCATTTTATTAATTCTGCTAGAATTTGCCTACTTAAAATTATCAGTTAGATTAAGGACCTGCCCGAAATGCTGCGCGTACTAGTGGCTTTACAAGATTGCAAATACCATGCTATGTATTCTCTCTAACCCAATGTACCTTCTTGTATATAAATAAATAAATAAATAAATAAATAAATAAATAAATAAATAAAAAAATATTAATTCATTGACTTGCATTCACTATGCAGTTATATATTTTTCAAGAATTTAAAATGGGTTATGAAAATACACACATTGGTACATTATTGCAAAGGCACTATACTATATACATATATATATATATGTGTGTATATCACGAAAATAAACACGTGATTTAAGAATGTGACAATGTCAGACCACGGAGGAAAATGAAACAGGAATTTCCTTAAGTACTTTCGTATATTTAATACATCTTCAGAAGGAAGGAAATACATTCCTTCTGAAGATGTATTTAATATACGAAAGTACTTAAGGAAATTCCTGTTTCATTTTCCTCCGTGGTCTGACATTGTCACATATATATATATATATATATATATATATATATATATATATATATATATATATATATATATATATATATATATATATATATATATATATATATATATATATATATATGTCGTACCTAGTAGCCAGAACGCACTTATCAGCCTACTATGCAAGGCCAAATTTGCCTAATAAGCCAAGTTTTCCTGAATTAATATATTTTCTCTAATTTTTTTCTTATGAAATGATAAAGCTACCCATTTCATTATGTATGTGGTCATTTTTTTTTATTGGAGTTAAAATTAACGTAGATATATGACCGAACCTAACCAACCCTACCTAACCTAACCTAACCTATCTTTATAGGTGAGGTTAGGTTAGGTAGCCGAAAAAGTTAGGTTAGGTTAGGTTAGGTAGGTTAGGTACTCGAAAAACAATTAATTCATGAAAACTTGGCTTATTAGGCAAATCGGGCCTTGAATAGTAGGCTGATAAGTGCGTTCTGGCTACTAGGTACGACATATATATATATATATATATATATATATATGTCGTACCTAGTAGCCAGAACGCACTTCTCAGCCTACTATGCAAGGCCTAATTTGCCTAATAAGCCAAGTTTTCATGAATTAATTGTTTTTCGACTACCTAACCTACCTAACCTAACCTAACCTAACTTTTTCGGATACCTAACCTAACCTAACCTATAAAGATAGGTTAGGTTAGGTTAGGTAGGGTTGGTTAGGTTCGGTCATATATCTACGTTAATTTTAACTTCAATAAAAAAAAATTGACCTCATACATTATGAAATGGGTAGCTTTATCATTTCATAAGAAAAAAATTAGAGAAAATATATTAATTCAGGAAAACTTGGCTTATTAGGCAAATCGGGCTTTGCATAGTAGGCTGAGAAGTGCGTTCTGGCTATTAGGTACGACATATATATATATATATATATATATATATATATATATATATATATATATATATATATATATATATATATATATATATTAGTATATTTTGGTAGCAGTCTTTCCTGTAGACATATATTATTAAATATGACCGAAAAAGTAAGATTAATAATTCTAACACGAATTTTCTCTATCTTTCGTACATTCCTTTTCACTGTTGGTGGTAATTCAAAAATCAATTCTCCAAAATTCATTTTTATTTCTAGTCTGACGCGACATTTGAGCGCGTTTCGTAAAACTTATTACATTTTCAAAGACTTTACATACACAACTGAATAGAACTTACACATCTCTGATTTATTTATATCTACATTTGAGTGAGGTGGATGGGGTGAGGTGGTGATAATAGGGTATTAATTTCATCAACACAAGACAGAACACGAAACAATGGGTATTGAATGGAAGTGATTGTAGAAAGCCTATTGGTCCATATTTCTTGATGCTTCTATATTGGAGCGGAGTCTTGAGGTGGGTAAAATATAGTTGTGCATTAATTGGCTGTTGATTGCTGGTGTTGACTTTTTAATGTGTAGTGCCTCGTAAACGTCAAGCCGCCTGCTATCGCTGTATCTATCGATGATTTCTGTGTTGTTTACTAGGATTTCTCTGGCGATGGTTTGGTTGCGGGAAGATATTATATGTTCCTTAATGGAGCCCTGTTGCTTATGCATCGTTAAACGCCTAGAAAGAGATGTTGTTGTCTTGCCTATATACTGTTTTTTTTGGAGCTTACAGTCCCCAAGAGGGCATTTGAAGGCATAGACGACGTTGGTCTCTTTTAAAGCGTTCTGCTTTGTGTCTGGAGAGTTTCTCATGAGTAGGCTGGCCGTTTTTCTGGTTTTATAGTAAATCGTCAGTTGTATCCTCTGATTTTTGTCTGTAGGGATAACGTTTCTATTAACAATATCTTTCAGGACCCTTTCCTCCGTTTTATGAGCTGTGGAAAAGAAGTTCCTGTAAAATAGTCTAATAGGGGGTATAGGTGTTGTGTTAGTTGTCTCTTCAGAGGTTGCATGGTGTTTCACTTTCCTTCTTATGATGTCTTCGACGAAACCATTGGAGAAGCCGTTGTTGACTAGTATATATATATATATATATATATATATATATATATATATATATATATATATATATATATATATATATATATATATATATATATATATATATATATATATATATATATATATATATATATATATATATATATATATATATATATATATATATATATATATATATATATTTTTAAATTGTTGCAAGTAGAGCAACAAATATTTTACATTGAACAACAAATGAGATTGGAAAAGCAGTATTGCCACCTCTGCTATACAGAAAAAAATAGACCCCAGACACACCCTGTGGGTAGTAATGGACCCCCATACCAACACTATGAAGGGTAGTGGACCCCATAATAACACTATGGGTGGTAGTGGACACTATACAAACACTATGGGCGGTAGTTGACTTCATAGCGACCCTGTGGGACGCAGTGGACCCCCTACCGACCCTGTGGGCGGTAGTGGACCCCCCTACTAACCCTGTGGGCGGTAGTGGACCCCTACCGACCCTGTGGACGGTAGTGGACGCCCTACCGACCCTGTGGGCGGTAGTGGACCTCATACCGACCCTGTGGGTGGCAGTGGACTCCATACCGACCCTGTGGGTGGCAGTGGACTCCATACCGACCCTGTGGGTGGCAGTGGACTCCATACCGACCCTGTGGGTGGCAGTGGACCCCATACCGACCCTGTGGGCGGTAGTGAACCCCTACCGACCCTGTGGGCGGCAGTTAAGAACATAAGAACATAAGAACAAAGGTAACTGCAGAAGGCCTATTGGCCCATACGAGGCAGCTCCTATTCTATAACCACCCAATCCCACTCATATACTTGTCCAACCCGTGCTTGAAACAATCGAGGGACCCCACCTCCACAATGTTACGCGGCAATTGGTTCCACAAATCAACAACCCTGTTACTGAACCAGTATTTACCCAAGTCTTTCCTAAATCTAAACTTATCCAATTTATATCCATTGTTTCGTGTTCTGTCCTGTGTTGATACTTTTAATACCCTATTAATATCCCCCCGGTTATGTCCATTCATCCACTTGTAAACCTCTATCATGTCACCCCTAACTCTTCGCCTTTCCAGTGAATGCAACTTAAGCTTTGTTAATCTTTCTTCATATGAAAGATTTCTAATTTGGGGAATTAACTTAGTCATCCTACGCTGGACACGTTCAAGTGAATTTATATCCATTCTATAATATGGCGACCAAAACTGAACTGCATAATCTAAATGGGGCCTAACTAGAGCAAGATATAGCTTGAGAACCACACCAGGTGTCTTGTTACTAACGCTGCGATTAATAAATCCAAGTGTCCGATTTGCCTTATTACGAACATTTATGCATTGATCCTTTTGTTTTAAATTCTTACTAATCATAACTCCCAGATCCCTTTCGCAATCCGACTTCGCAATCACAACACCATCTAGCTCGTATCTTGTAACTCTATCATCATTACCTAACCTCAGAACTTTACATTTATCAGCATTAAACTGCATCTGCCAATCCTTTGACCATTTCAAAACCCTATCTAGATCAACTTGAAGTGATAGTGAGTCCTCCTCCGAATTAATTTCCCTACCGATTTTCGTATCATCGGCAAATTTGCAAATGTTGCTACTCAAACCTGAATCTAAATCATTTATATATATTATAAACAACAGAGGTCCCAGGACAGAGCCTTGAGGCACTCCACTTACAACATTTTCCCACTCTGACTTGATTCCATTTATACTAACTCTCTGTTTCCTTTGGTATAGCCATGCCCTAATCCAGCTTAATATAGCACCCCCAATACCATGAGACTCTATTTTTTTAATCAGTCTTTCATGTGGCACTGTATCAAAAGCTTTGCTAAAGTCAAGGTATACAACATCGCAATCCTTACCACTATCAACTGCCTCAACAATGCTAGAATAAAAAGATAAGAACATAAGAACAAAGGTAACTGCAGAAGGCCTATTGGCCCATGCGAGGCAGCTCCTATTCTATAACCACCCAATCCCACTCATATACTTGTCCAACCCGTGCTTGAAACAATCGAGGGACCCCACCTCCACAATGTTACGCGGCAATTGGTTCCACAAATCAACAACCCTGTTACTGAACCAGTATTTACCCAAGTCTTTCCTAAATCTAAACTTATCCAATTTATACCCATTGTTTCGTGTTCTGTCCTGTGTTGATACTTTTAATACCCTATTAATATCCCCCCGGTTATGTCCATTCATCCACTTGTAAACCTCTATCATGTCACCCCTAACTCTTCGCCTTTCCAGTGAATGCAACTTAAGCTTTGTTAATCTTTCTTCATATGAAAGATTTCTAATTTGGGGAATTAACTTAGTCATCCTACGCTGGACACGTTCAAGTGAATTTATATCCATTCTATAATATGGCGACCAAAACTGAACTGCATAATCTAAATGGGGCCTAACTAGAGCAAGATATAGCTTGAGAACCACACCAGGTGTCTTGTTACTAACGCTGCGATTAATAAATCCAAGTGTCCGATTTGCCTTATTACGAACATTTATGCATTGATCCTTTTGTTTTAAATTCTTACTAATCATAACTCCCAGATCCCTTTCGCAATCCGACTTCGCAATCACAACACCATCTAGCTCGTATCTTGTAACTCTATCATCATTACCTAACCTCAGAACTTTACATTTATCAGCATTAAACTGCATCTGCCAATCCTTTGACCATTTCAAAACCCTATCTAGATCAACTTGAAGTGATAGTGAGTCCTCCTCCGAATTAATTTCCCTACCGATTTTCGTATCATCGGCAAATTTGCAAATGTTGCTACTCAAACCTGAATCTAAATCATTTATATATATTATAAACAACAGAGGTCCCAGGACAGAGCCTTGAGGCACTCCACTTACAACATTTTCCCACTCTGACTTGATTCCATTTATACTAACTCTCTGTTTCCTTTGGTATAGCCATGCCCTAATCCAGCTTAATATAGCACCCCCAATACCATGAGACTCTATCTTTTTAATCAGTCTTTCATGTGGCACTGTATCAAAAGCTTTGCTAAAGTCAAGGTATACAACATCGCAATCCTTACCACTATCAACTGCCTCAACAATGCTAGAATAAAAAGATAACAAATTTGTTAAACATGAACGGCCATTTATAAAACCATGTTGCGACTCAATTATTAATTTATGTTTTTCAAGATGAAGACGAATTTTATTTGCTATTATAGATTCGAGTAACTTTCCCACAATAGACGTTAGGCTAATTGGTCGATAGTTAGACGCAAGTGATCTATCTCCTTTCTTAAAAACTGGTATCACATTAGCAACTTTCCAAAACTCTGGCACTCTGCCTGACTCTATTGATTTATTAAATATGGTTGACAGTGGGTCACAAAGCTCCTCTTTGCATTCTTTAAGCACCCTAGCAAACACTTCATCCGGCCCTGGGGATTTGTTTGGTTTGAGTTTTACTATTTGTTTAAGAACATCCTCCCTGGTAACTGCTAAACTCGTCAACCTGTCCTCGTCCCCACCCACATAGACTTGTTCGGCTGAAGGCATATTGTTAAGTTCCTCTTTAGTAAATACAGATACAAAATATTTATTAAAAATACTACTCATCTCTTCATCACTATCTGTTATTTGACCTGTCTCAGTTTTTAATGGACCTATCCTTTCCCTAGTCT
This sequence comes from Procambarus clarkii, assembly GCF_040958095.1. Lineage (NCBI taxonomy): Eukaryota > Metazoa > Arthropoda > Malacostraca > Decapoda > Cambaridae > Procambarus > Procambarus clarkii. The sequence continues at coordinate 26,246,741 of NC_091227.1, forward strand.
TAGTACGATATAACTGAAAAAACCCTTTAGGATTTGTCTTTGCTTGCCCTGCTATGCGAACTTCATAGTTTCTTTTTGCTTTCCTTATCTCTTTTTTAACATTTCTAACCAGTTGTACGAATTCCTGTTCTAAAGTGACCTCCCCATTTGAGCCTTTTGTACCAAGCTCTCTTTTTACCTATAAGGTTCTTCAAATTCTTTGTTATCCACTTTGGGTCATTAGTATACGATCTATTCAATTTGTATGGTATACTACGTTCCTGTGCTTTGTTTAGAATATTCTTAAATAAGTTATATATTGAATCCAAGTCGAAATCCCCATTTAAGTCACCTATCGCTGGGTTCATGTCTCGCTCCAAGACCGGCCCACACCCCATACCCAAGCCTTTCCAATCAATTTGACCCAAAAAATTTCTTAGGCTATTAAAATCAGCTTTTCGAAAATCTGGCACTTTAACAGAATTTTCTCCTACTGGTCTATTCCATTCTATGCTAAATCTGATTTCTTTGTGATCACTGCTCCCTAGCTCACTCCCTATTTCGATGTCATTAATTTGCGTTTCCCTGTTAGCACAAACAGTTGACCCCCTACCAACCCTTTGGGCGGTAGTGGACCCTTTACCGACCCTGTGGGCGGCAGTGGACCCTATATACTAATCCTGTGGGCGATACTGAACCCTATACTCACCCTGTGGGCGGCAATGGACGCCTTACACATCCAGTGGGTGTTATTGGACCCCTTACTTATTCTGTGGGTGGTTGGAGCCCCATACCCATCCTATCGGTGGTAGTGGACGCCATACACATCCTGTGGATGGATGTGACCCCCATACCCATCCTGCGGGTGGTATTGGACCCCTTACCCACCTAACAGGTGGTAGTGGACCCTATACCCATCCTATAATTGGTATAGTAGAGACCATACCATCCTGTTTGCAGTAGTTTACACCATACACATTCCAACATAACATCGTTTTCTGTTAGTGTTCCTACAAAACATTCTTTAAAGATTTTTAAAGCGCAAACTATGGTGTATATAAAATTGATTGGTGAAGCACTGCTATTCTATGTAATAATTTATAGTGCTTATTATAATTTACTAAGAACAACTAATATTTCTCAAAACAAAACTACGAGCCTTCAATAGGATGTAGCTGATCTGTAATATTCTAAGAGCATGGACAATAGAAAGTAAATTTCACAACCCATGTGGGACCTGAAAACTACAATTTTTATTATAATTGAACCAATCGCGACTATTATGCTATCTACGTTGATGGACGGGTACTGTGAGACGTAAATTGGTTCGTGAGGAAGAGTTTGGGCCTTGGTAAAAAAGGTAACTGGAAATATATCACATATGTACTAAATCACATTCAACATATTGACTTTAAGCATTAAGTCAGATATGTGCTGTCTTGTGTGAGAACGGGTTGGGATGTTAGACTGAATAATATTGTAGACGTTAAGAACATAAGAACATACGAACAAAGGCAACTGCAGAAGGCCTGTTGGCCCATACGAGGCAGCTCCTATTTATAACCACCCAATCCCACTCATATACATGTCCAACCCATGCTTGAAACAATTGAGGGACCCCACCTCCACAATGTTATGCGGCAATTGGTTCCACAAATCAACACCCCTGTTACTGAACCAGTATTTACCCAAGTCTTTCCTAAATCTAAACTTATCCAATTTATACCCATTGTGTTGATACTTTTAATACCTTATTAATATCCCCTTTGTTATGTCCATTCACCCACTTGTAAACCTCTATCATGTCACCCCTAATTCTTTGCCTTTCCAGTGAATGCAACTTAAGCTTTGTTAATCTTTCTTCATATGAAAGATTTCTAATTTGGGGAATTAACTTAGTCATCCTATGCTGGACACGTTCAAGTGAATTTATATCCATTCTATAATATGGCGATCAAAACTGAACTGCATAATCTAAATGGGGCCTAACTAGAGCAAGATATAGCTTGAGAACCACACCAGGTGTCTTGTTACTAACGCTGCGATTAATAAATCCAAGTGTCCGATTTGAACATAAGAACATAAGAACAAAGGTAACTGCAGAAGGCCTATTGGCCGATACGAGGCAGCTCCTATTCTATAACCACCCAATCCCACTCATATACTTGTCCAACCCGTGCTTGAAACAATCGAGGGACCCCACCTCCACAATGTTACGCGGCAATTGGTTCCACAAATCAACAACCCTGTTACTGAACCAGTATTTACCCAAGTCTTTCCTAAATCTAAACTTATCCAATTTATATCCATTGTTTCGTGTTCTGTCCTGTGTTGATACTCTTAATACCCTATTAATATCCCCCCGGTTATGTCCATTCATCCACTTGTAAACCTCTATCATGTCACCCCTAACTCTTCGCCTTTCCAGTGAATGCAACTTAAGCTTTGTTAATCTTTCTTCATATGAAAGATTTCTAATTTGGGGAATTAACTTAGTCATCCTACGCTGGACACGTTCAAGTGAATTTATATCCATTCTATAATATGGCGACCAAAACTGAACTGCATAATCTAAATGGGGCCTAACTAGAGCAAGATATAGCTTGAGAACCACACCAGGTGTCTTGTTACTAACGCTGCGATTAATAAATCCAAGTGTCCGATTTGCCTTATTACGAACATAAGAACATAAGAACAAAGGTAACTGCAGAAGGCCTATTGGCCCATACGAGGCAGCTCCTATTCTATAACCACCCAATCCCACTCATATACTTGTCCAACCCGTGCTTGAAACAATCGAGGGACCCCACCTCCACAATGTTACGCGGCAATTGGTTCCACAAATCAACAACCCTGTTACTGAACCAGTATTTACCCAAGTCTTTCCTAAATCTAAACTTATCCAATTTATACCCTTTGTTTCGTGTTCTGTTCTCTATTTTCTATATTCATCCACGTTTCGGTAAGTGCAATAATATCTATTTTTTCTGTGCAGACAAGAGCATTTAATTCATTAATTTTATTTCTTAGACTTCTACTGTTAGTGTAATATACCCTAAGTGAATTGTTATTTTGAGGCCCTTCTCTTTCCCTCATCATTTTGCCAATTCCTTTCTCCCACAAACACATACTTTTATTATCTCCTTCCTCCAAATTAATTCCCATACCTCTATCTACTAACAGTTTAAACCCAAACAAACACCTCTAACCACTTCTTCCAACGAGTTCGGAACAGCAACAACCCCAGCTCTCGATAGATGCACCCCATCACGAGCATACATTTCATTTCTTCCATAGAAGTGTTCCCAGTTGTCTATGAAAGATATTGCATTTGATTTGCAATATCTTTCCAGCCGGCAATTGACACCAATTGCCCTCGACATCCATTCATTTCCCACTCCCTTTCTTGGAAGAATGCCACATAGGATCGGGATTCCTCCCTTGCTCCTAACTAATTCAATGGCTGTCCTGAATCTCTGTATTAGTTCCTCACTCCTAACTCGTCCAACATCATTACCCCCTGCACTAATACAAATAATGGGTTTGTTTCCATTTCCTGTCATAATATCATTCATGTTTCCAACAATATCACCAATTCCAGCTCCCGGATAGCAAACCCTTAATCTGTTCCCCCTATCTCTGGCACAAAACGTTCTGTCTAAATACCTCACCTGGGAATCTCCCACAACCAAAATTCGCTTCGATTCTCCCTTTTCCTTTCGAGCAGTTTGAGGGACCTGCGCTTCAATGCTCCTCGTTACTTTGTCTTTGCCACCTCGTTGAACAACAGGTTCACCACAGCACTCGTCCTCTAATACGTCAAATGCGTTAAAAGTCCTTAGGTGTAGGCTATTAGTTGTCGGTTTTGCCAAGGTCTTCTTAAGATCCCTGTCTTTCACAACTTGCCAAGACGAGGACTTCTTAATACTGGTCCCGTCAGTCCTCCTTAATGAGGTCCCGTCAACACATAAGAACATAAGAACAAAGGTAACTGCAGAAGGCCTATTGGCCCATACGAGGCAGCTCCTATTCTATAACCACCCAATCCCACTCATTATGCATTGAACTCATTATGAACATTTATGCATTGATCCTTTTGTTTTAAATTCTTACTAATCATAACTCCCAGATCCCTTTCGCAATCCGACTTCGCAATCACAACACCATCTAGCTCGTATCTTGTAACTCTATCATCATTACCTAACCTCAGAACTTTACATTTATCAGCATTAAACTGCATCTGCCAATCCTTTGACCATTTCAAAACCCTATCTAGATCAACTTGAAGTGATAGTGAGTCCTCCTCCGAATTAATTTCCCTACCGATTTTCGTATCATCGGCAAATTTGCAAATGTTGCTACTCAAACCTGAATCTAAATCATTTATATATATTATAAACAACAGAGGTCCCAGGACAGAGCCTTGAGGCACTCCACTTACAACATTTTCCCACTCTGACTTGATTCCATTTATACTAACTCTCTGTTTCCTTTGGTATAGCCATGCCCTAATCCAGCTTAATATAGCACCCCCAATACCATGAGACTCTATTTTTTTAATCAGTCTTTCATGTGGCACTGTATCAAAAGCTTTGCTAAAGTCAAGGTATACAACATCGCAATCCTTACCACTATCAACTGCCTCAACAATGCTAGAATAAAAAGATAACAAATTTGTTAAACATGAACGGCCATTTATAAAACCATGTTGCGACTCAATTATTAATTTATGTTTTTCAAGATGAAGACGAATTTTATTTGCTATTATAGATTCGAGTAACTTTCCCACAATAGACGTTAGGCTAATTGGTCGATAGTTAGACGCAAGTGATCTATCTCCTTTCTTAAAAACTGGTATCACATTAGCAACTTTCCAAAACTCTGGCACTCTGCCTGACTCTATTGATTTATTAAATATGGTTGACAGTGGGTCACAAAGCTCCTCTTTGCATTCTTTAAGCACCCTAGCAAACACTTCATCCGGCCCTGGGGATTTGTTTGGTTTGAGTTTTACTATTTGTTTAAGAACATCCTCCCTGGTAACTGCTAAACTCGTCAACCTGTCCTCGTCCCCACCCACATAGACTTGTTCGGCTGAAGGCATATTGTTAAGTTCCTCTTTAGTAAATACAGATACAAAATATTTATTAAAAATACTACTCATCTCTTCATCACTATCTGTTATTTGACCTGTCTCAGTTTTTAATGGACCTATCCTTTCCCTAGTCTTAGTACGATATAACTGAAAAAACCCTTTAGGATTTGTCTTTGCTTGCCCTGCTATGCGAACTTCATAGTTCCTTTTTGCTTTCCTTATCTCTTTTTTAACATTTCTAACCAGTTGTACGAATTCCTGTTCTAAAGTGACCTCCCCATTTTTAATCCTTTTGTACCAAGCTCTCTTTTTACCTATAAGGTTCTTCAAATTCTTTGTTATCCACTTTGGGTCATTAGTATACGATCTATTCAATTTGTATGGTATACTACGTTCCTGTGCTTTGTTTAGAATATTCTTAAATAAGTTATATATTGAATCCACATAGAAATCCCCATTTAAGTCACCTAACGCTGGATTCATGTCTCGCTCCAAGACCGGCCCACACCCCATACCCAAGCCTTTCCAATCAATTTGACCCAAAAAATTTCTTAGGCTATTAAAATCAGCTTTTCGAAAATCTGGCACTTTAACAGAATTTTCTCCTACTGGTCTATTCCATTCTATGCTAAATCTGATTTCTTTGTGATCACTGCTCCCTAGCTCACTCCCTAATTCGATGTCATTAATTTGCGTTTCCCTGTTAGTTAACACTAAATCTAAAATATTATTTTCCCGTGCCTTATTACGAACATTTATGCATTGATTCTTTTGTTTTAAATTCTTACTAATCATAACTCCCAGATCCCTTTCGCAATTCGACTTCGCAATCTCAACACCATCTAGCTCGCAAATTAAATTAATGACATCGAAATAGGGAGTGAGCTAGGGAGCAGTGATCACAAAGAAATCAGATTCAGCATAGAATGGAATAGACCAGTAGGAGAAAATTCTGTTAAAGTGCCAGATTTTCGAAAAGCTGATTTTAATAGCCTAAGAAATTTTTTGGGTCAAATTGATTGGAAAGTCTTGGGTATGGGGTGGGGGCCGGTCTTGGAGCGAGACATGAACCCAGCGATAGGTGACTTAAATGGGGATTTCGATGTGGATTCAATATATAACTTATTTAAGAATATTCTAAACAAAGCACAGGAACGTTGTATACCATACAAATTGAATAGATCGAATACTAATGACCCAAAGTGGATAACAAAGAATTTGAAGAACCTTATAGGTAAAAAGAGAGCTTGGTACAAAAGGATTAAAAATGGGGAGGTCACTTTAGAACAGGAATTCGTACAACTGGTTAGAAATGTTAAAAAAGAGATAAGGAAAGCAAAAAGAAACTATGAAGTTCGCATAGCAGGGCAAGCAAAGACAAATCCTAAAGGGTTTTTTCAGTTATATCGTACCAAGACTAGGGAAAGGATAGGTCCATTAAAAACTGAGACAGGTCAAATAACAGATAGTGATGAAGAGATGAGTAGTATTTTTAATAAATATTTTGTATCTGTATTTACTAAAGAGGAACTTAACAATATGCCTTCAGCCGAACAAGTCTATGTGGGTGGGGACGAGGACAGGTTGACGAGTTTAGCAGTTACCAGGGAGGATGTTCTTAAACAAATAGTAAAACTCAAACCAAACAAATCCCCAGGGCCGGATGAAGTGTTTGCTAGGGTGCTTAAAGAATGCAAAGAGGAGCTTTGTGACCCACTGTCAACCATATTTAATAAATCAATAGAGACAGGCAGAGTGCCAGAGTTTTGGAAAGTTGCTAATGTGATACCAGTTTTTAAGAAAGGAGATAGATCACTTGCGTCTAACTATCGACCAATTAGCCTAACGTCTATTGTGGGAAAGTTACTCGAATCTATAATAGCAAATAAAATTCGTCTTCATCTTGAAAAACATAAATTAATAATTGAGTCGCAACATGGTTTTATAAATGGCCGTTCATGTTTAACAAATTTGTTATCTTTTTATTCTAGCATTGTTGAGGCAGTTGATAGTGGTAAGGATTGCGATGTTGTATACCTTGACTTTAGCAAAGCTTTTGATACAGAGCCACATGAAAGACTGATTAAAAAGATAGAGTCTCATGGTATTGGGGGTGCTATATTAAGCTGGATTAGGGCATGGCTATACCAAAGGAAACAGAGAGTTAGTATAAATGGAATCAAGTCAGAGTGGGAAAATGTTGTAAGTGGAGTGCCTCAAGGCTCTGTCCTGGGACCTCTGTTGTTTATAATATATATAAATGATTTAGATTCAGGTTTGAGTAGCAACATTTGCAAATTTGCCGATGATACGAAAATCGGTAGGGAAATTAATTCGGAGGAGGACTCACTATCACTTCAAGTTGATCTAGATAGGGTTTTGAAATGGTCAAAGGATTGGCAGATGCAGTTTAATGCTGATAAATGTAAAGTTCTGAGGTTAGGTAATGATGATAGAGTTACAAGATACGAGCTAGATGGTGTTGTGATTGCGAAGTCGGATTGCGAAAGGGATCTGGGAGTTATGATTAGTAAGAATTTAAAACAAAAGGATCAATGCATAAATGTTCGTAATAAGGCAAATCGGACACTTGGATTTATTAATCGCAGCGTTAGTAACAAGACACCTGGTGTGGTTCTCAAGCTATATCTTGCTCTAGTTAGGCCCCATTTAGATTATGCAGTTCAGTTTTGGTCGCCATATTATAGAATGGATATAAATTCACTTGAACGTGTCCAGCGTAGGATGACTAAGTTAATTCCCCAAATTAGAAATCTTTCATATGAAGAAAGATTAACAAAGCTTAAGTTGCATTCACTGGAAAGGCGAAGAGTTAGGGGTGACATGATAGAGGTTTACAAGTGGATGAATGGACATAACCGGGGGGATATTAATAGGGTATTAAAAGTATCAACACAGGACAGAACACGAAACAATGGGTATAAATTGGATAAGTTTAGATTTAGGAAAGACTTGGGTAAGTACTGGTTCAGTAACAGGGTTGTTGATTTGTGGAACCAATTGCCGCGTAACATTGTGGAGGTGGGGTCCCTCGATTGTTTCAAGCACGGGTTGGACAAGTATATGAGTGGGATTGGGTGGTTATAGAATAGGAGCTGCCTCGTATGGGCCAACAGGCCTTCTGCAGTTGCCTTTGTTCTTATGTTCTTATGTTCTTATGTATCTTGTAACCCTATCATCATTACCTAACCTCAGAACTTTACATTTATCAGCATTAAACTGCATCTGCCAATCCTTCGACCATTTCAAAACCCTATCTAGATCAACTTAAAGTGATAGTGAGTCCTCCTCTGAATTAATTTCCTTACCGATTTTCGTATCATCGGCAAATTTGCAAATGTTGCTACTCAAACCTGAATCTAAATCATTTATATATATTATAAACAACAGAGGTCCCAGGACAGAGCCCTGAGGCACCCCACTTACAACATTTTCCCACTCTGACTTGACTCCATTTATACTAACTCTCTGTTTCCTTTGGTATTGCCATGCCCTAATCCAGCTTAATATAGCACCCCCAATACCATGAGACTCTATCTTTTTAATCAGTCTTTCATGTGGCACTGTATCAAAAGCTTTGCTAAAGTCAAGGTACACAACATCGCAATCCTTACCACTATCAACTGCCTCAACAATGCTAGAATAAAAAGATAACAAATTTGTTAAACATGAACAGCCATTTATAAAACCATGTTGCGACTCAATTATTAATTTATGTTTTTCAAGATGAAGACGAATTTTATTTGCTATTATAGATTCGAGTAACTTTCCCACAATAGACGTTAGGCTAATTGGTCGATAGTTAGACGCAAGTGATGTATCTCCTTTCTTAAAAACTGGTATCACATTAGCAACTTTCCAAAACTCTGGCACTCTGCCTGACTCTATTGATTTATTAAATATGGTTGACAGTGGGTCACAAAGCTCCTCTTTGCATTCTTTAAGCACCCTGGCAAACACTTCATCCGGCCCTGGGGATTTATTTGGTTTGAGTTTTACTATTTGTTTAAGAACATCCTTCCTGGTAACTGCTAAACTCGTTAACCTGTCCTCGTCCCCACCCACATAGACTTGTTCGGCTGAAGGCATATTGTTAAGTTCCTCTTTAGTAAATACAGATACAAAATATTTATTAAAAATACTACTCATCTCTTCATCACTATCTGTTATTTGACCTGTCTCAGTTTTTAATGGACCTATCCTTTCCCTAGTCTTAGTACGATATAACTGAAAAAACCCTTTAGGATTTGTCTTTGCTTGCCCTGCTATGCGAACTTCATAGTTTCTTTTTACTTTCCTTATCTCTTTTTTAACATTTCTAACCAGTTGTACGAATTCCTGTTCTAAAGTGACCTCCCCATTTTTAATCCTTTTGTACCAAGCTCTCTTTTTACCTATAAGGTTCTTCAAATTCTTTGTTATCCACTTTGGGTCATTAGTATTCGATCTATTCAATTTGTATGGTATACTACGTTCCTGTGCTTTGTTTAGAATATTCTTAAATAAGTTATATATTGAATCCACATCGAAATCCCCATTTACGTCACCTATCGCTGGGTTCATGTCTCGCTCCAAGACCGGCCCCCACCCCATACCCAAGACTTTCCAATCAATTTGACCCAAAAAATTTCTTAGGCTATTAAAATCAGCTTTTCGAAAATCTGGCACATTAACAGAATTTTCTCCTACAGGTCTATTCCATTCTATGCTAAATCTGATTTCTTTGTGATCACTGTTCCCTAGCTCACTCCCTATTTCGATGTCATTAATTTGTGTTTCCCTGTTAGTTAACACTAAATCTAAAATATTAGTTTCCCGTGTTGGTTCCTTAATGTGTTGCGTAAGAAAGCAATCGTCAATTAATTCTAGAAAATCTTCTGCTTCACTATTCCCTGTTTTGTTCAACCAGTTTATTCCACTAAAATTAAAGTCACCCATGACGTAAATACTGTTAGATCTAGATGCCCTAGATATTTCATCTCATAGATGCTTTGCTTCCATTCTGTCTAAATTTGGTGGCCTATATATAACTCCTATTATAATATTATTTGCTTTTTCGTATAATTCTATCCAAATAGTTTCTGTGTGTGGCTCAGTTTTGATTCCCTCTTTGAGACTACATTTCAAATTGTCCCTAACATATATGGCTACTCCTCCTCCTCGTCTAATATATCTATCTGTGTGAAATAGTTTAAATCCATTTATTTGATATTCAGCTAATAGTTCTCTATTTTCTACATTCATCCACGTTTCGGTAAGTGCAATAATATCTATTTTTTCTGTGCAGACAAGAGCATTTAATTCGTTAATTTTATTTCTTAGACTTCTACTGTTAGTGTAATATACCCTAAGTGAATTATTATTTTGAGGCCCTTCTCTTTCCCTGATCATTTTGCCAATTCCTTTCTCCCACAAACACATACTTTTATTATCTCCTTCCTCCAAATCAATTCCCATACTTCTATCTACTAACAGTTTAAACCCAAACAAACACCTCTAACCACTTCTTCCAATGAGTTCGCAACAGCAACAACCCCAGCTCTCAATAGATGCACCCATCACGAGCATACACTTCATTTCTTCCATAGAAGTGTTCCCAGTTGTCTATGAAAGATATTGCATTTGATTTGTAATATCTTTCCAGCCGGCAATTGACACCACGTGCCCTTGACATCCATTCATTTCCCACTCCCTTTCTTGGAAGAATGCCACATATGATCGGGATTCCTCCCTTGCTCCTAACTAATTCAATGGCTGTCCTGAATCTCTGTATTAGTTCCTCACTCCTAACTCGTCCAACATCATTACCCCCTGCACTAATACAAATAATGGGTTTGTTTCCATTTCCCGTCATAATATCATTCATGTTTCCAACAATATCACCAATTCCAGCTCCCGGATAGCAAACCCTTAATCTGTTCCCCCTATCTCTGGCACAAAACGTTCTGTCTAAATACCTCACCTGGGAATCTCCCACAACCAAAATTCGCTTCGATTCTCCCTTTTCCTTTCGAGCCGTTTGAGGGACCTGCGCTTCAATGCTCCTCGTTACTTTGTCTTTGCCACCACGTTGAACAACAGGTTCAACACAGCGCTCGTCTTCTAATACGTCAAATGCGTTAAAAGTCCTTAGGTGTAGGCTATTAGTTGTCGGTTTTGCCAAGGTCTTCTTAAGACCCCTGTCTTTCACAACTTGCCAAGACGAGGACTTCTTAATACTGGTCCCATCAGTCCTTCTTAATGAGGTCCCGTCAACACTGGCCTCCTCCTTCGTTTCCTCCCGAAGTCTCAGCCGTCGTACCTCCTCCCACAGGGAATCCATCTCTGCTCTCAGAGCTCCAACCAGACTCACCAAATCCTTCACTAATCCTTCCATTATTGCAATAATAATGTTATTAGAATCGGAGCTCCAGCTAACACAACCTCTCACTGTGACTGCACCTGACTGACCCATTCGTAGACGTCTTTGTTCTTGGCCGTAAGAAGAGGTCGTTCATTCAGCCAATCGTGATTCATATAATTGGTTTGAATATTGGGAAATACTTTTTCAACAAATTCTTCTTTTGACTTCACTAAATTGAAGAAGTGATGAGGCAATGAAATTCGTCCTGAGGTCAGATCAACCGGCACGTTTCCGTTCCCAAATTCCAGAAATTGATGTGAGAATATCTTAGCTGATGCATCGTTTTGCAGCTCGACACGCATATTTGTAGTTAATTTTAACGTCTTTACGTGGCGCCACAAAGAAGAGTATTTTAGGCTAGCATTTATTTCGTTTGCTGGTATCGATGTAGGAACTTCAGGTAAGGTTTGCCTGAAATCTCCTGCAAGCAATTTCCCAAATGGTCTGATGTTTCCACGCAAATCTTGCACTGATCGATCAAGAGCCTCGAGCGGTTTTTTGTGGGTAATTGGGCATTCATCCCAAACAATAAGTTTACATTTCTGCAATACTTTTCCCATGCCGGATGCTTTCGAAATGTTGCACGTGGGAGTTTCAATGATTTGCATGTTCAATGGCAATTTCTAAGCTAAAGTGGCAGTTACATTTCCACCTGGTAACAATGTCGCAGCTATTCCGGACGACTCAAGAGCTAAGGTTATGCCATTTTGGGATCTAAATGCTGCCAGAATCAATCTAATTAGGAAGGATTTACAGTTTCTCCTGGCGCATCTAAGAAGATTTCTCCAAATCCGTTATTGACAATTTGAATTATATGATTGTAAATGCCTTTTCGTTCGAGCATTAGCTTAGGAATATTTGATTGCACATACGACAATAGATCACTAGTGTTTTAATTTTGTTCACGACGCAATTCTACATCCAACGAAGCAGCAGCAGATCGATTCGGTGATGGCATTGCCAATTGATTTAGAAATTTGTTCGCGATTTCTAAGCACAAATCTTCAATCATTATCAAAACGTTTCGTTGTAGATTTCTGCTGTGAAATCCATGGTCATATTTGAATTTTCCTTCGTATTCTAGGGATAATATCTTCAGCCATGTGCAATTTATATTTCTACCATAACTCTGAATTTATTGGAGAACGACCGACACTGGGATGTATGCATTAATGACGCGCCCAACACGTCACATTCAAATCAAATTCGTGCATTGTTTGCAATCATATTGACCTCCGGCTCTCCTTCATCTCCAACAGAGTTATGGTAGAAGTATAAATCGCACATGGCTGAAGATATTACCTGAGCTGACCCTCGCCCCACCGTCCTCCACACCCAGCCGCGGCCTTCACACCAAGTTGCGGACTCTACATCCAGTTGATGCCTCCACACCTAGTTGCTGGCTCCACACCCAGCTGCTGGTTCCACACCCAGTTGCTTGCTCCACACCCATTTTCTGGCTCTACACCCAGTTGCTGGCTCCACACCCAGTTGATGCCTCCACACCCAGATGCTGGCTCCACACCCAGTTGCTGGCTCCACACCCAGCTGCTGGCTCCACACCCAGCTGATGCCTCCACACCCAGTTGATGCCTCCACACCCAGTTGATGCCTCCACACCCAGTTGCTGGGTCCACACCCAGTTGCTGGCTCCACACCCAGTTGATGCCTCCACACCCAGTTGCTGGTAGTGTCTTGGCCATGACCAAATGTGTTTGCCCCCCTCTATAGAACAATTCACAGTTTAACTCTCCCAACCGAGTTGAAATGGAAGGGGTCCCAGCGGTCGGGCAGGACTTCACAAGCCTTGAGGTACCAACAGCTACTCCTAATAGAGGTTTTTGCCGAGTATGCAACAAAAACACCGCCATAAACTCCAACGGTGGTGTCATCCGCTTTCACACCGTCAACGAGGTAAGATGCAGTGGTTCCCACCAGCTTCCAAAGGGAAGCAATGGCCAGCTGCCATTGACAGTTAGAGAAGAGATTCCCATTAACCTAATCTCTTCTGAAAACCTCACCCAAGCGATCATAGCGACGTCTGCTAGAACATTACCACACATCCCAAAAGCAGCCTGCCCAAATGCAGCAGCCAAACTCTGTAATCTTCTGAAAAGGGTCAATGATGCTCCGGAAAATATTCAAGCGTGGCATAATGTCCTTTTGTTTGGCAATGTATGCCTCACCGTCCCTCCAAGGAGGGACAAATCACTTGCATCCTCGGTCCTGAGGGCGATAATTGAATACCCAAGGAGAGATAACCTAGTTCACCTGCCTCTTCGAGCAAAACACACTCACCGCAGAAATGGCAACAACAACATAACGGAAACGTACAAAATAAGAGCACAAATCACCAAGAAAATTGAAGAGGGAAATACCGCAAGTGCTATTAGAGTCCTCACCAGTGACGAGAAAATTGCTCCTCGAAACTCAGCCACGGCATGGGCCCTGCAAAGCAAGCACCCACCCAGAGCCCCTCAAGGCGACAACATCGTTCCGCCACCAGCCAACATCACTTCGGACCCATTAACTGTTGGTGAATCTGAGGTCTACAAAGCAGCCCTTACTTTTTCCCCTGTGTCAGCAGGCGACTTTACAGGGTTAAAACCTCAACACATCAAGCAAATGTTAAATCCTGCGGTTGGTGATGCTGCACAAGATCTTCTTATGGAACTCACAAGGTTCGTCAACATGTGCCTGGCTGGTGAGATACCTGAGGTCATCAGGCCTCTCTTTTTTGGTGCCTCCCTTTGTGCTCTCAAAAAGAAGGACGAAGGAATCAGGCCAATCGCTGTTGGCAACACTCTCCGACGCCTGATTGCCAAGGCCGCTACGACGGTTGTCAGCCAGCAAGCGGCTGAATTGCTGAAACCAATCCAGCTAGGATTTGGAATCCCCCAAGGCTGTGAAGCGGCTGCCCATGCAGCACGAGCATACATCACCAACATTTCTGATGAAAAGGCCCTGCTCAAACTAGACTTTAAGAATGCCTTCAACATGGTCAGAAGAGATGCAGTACTTTGTGTTGTACATCGTCATTTCCGGCCCCTCTACCCGTTCATACTATCGTGCTACAGTGGTGAGTCAAAACTGCTCTTTGGTGAATATGAAATCAGATCATGTGAAGGTGTTCAGCAAGGTGATCCTCTTGCTCCCCTTCTTTTCTGCTTAGTCTTAAAAGAAATCACCGAAAGCTTGTCCAGCGAGTTCAACACCTGGTTTTTGGATGATAGCACTATAGCTGGCACCGTGGACCACCTCTTGGCAGATATCAGGAAAATAAGGGAGCAAGAAGTAAGTCTGGGTGTCTTCCTGAACCCTTCCAAGTGTGAAGTAGTCTCCTCCAACCCAGACATCGTAGCTAGAATAAGGTCTGCCTTGCCTGGAGCCCATGTCATTAGGGCCGAGAACAACACCGTCCTTGGAACCCCCCTCGGGTCTAACGCCATTGAGGAGATCCTTGACAAGAAAATCGCAGACCTTAGGAGGATGGAGGACAGAATACGTGACATCGATGCCCACGATGCTTTATAACTCTTCACCAAATGCCTATCCCTTCCGAGGCTAACCTACTTTCTGAGGTGCGCCCCATCTTACGACAAACGAAAGCTTGAAGAGTATGACCTCTTACTGAAGACCATGCTGGAAAAAGTTGTTAACCTCTCCCTCAACGAATGCCAGTGGAAACAAGCCACTCTTCCTGTCAGGCTCGGTGGCTTGGGTGTCCGCACCGCTACCCAAATTGCTGTCCCAGCCTTCCTGTCTTCCTCCTCAGCATCAGATGACCTGGTTAAGGAAATTCTACGTGACCACCTGAGTGATGTAGCGGGGCTACAGGACCCCCACTACACAGAATGCGACACGAAATTGGGTACAATGGCAGACCCAGCACTCAGACCAGCCATGCCGAAAACCAAGAAACAATCCAGTTGGGACAGCCCCATTGCACAGCTTTCCTGGAGGCAGCAACAACCCCTAGTGATCGTGTACGCCTCACAGCTGTGCAGGCTCCCCATAAAGGGGACTTTTTTTTGGCAGGCCCTATGTCTGCGACAGGCACACGTCTTGATCCGCAGGAGCTCCGTATTGCAGTCGTTCTCCGCCTTGGTGCCCCTATCCACACTGTTCATAGGTGTATTTGCGGCAAGGCAGATGCTGATGAATATGGATTGCATGGCCTGCACTGTGGAAAATCTGGTGGTTGGCACACTAGACACGGCGAAGTCAATGACATCATTAAAAGAAGCCTTGCTTCTGCTCAGTGTCCAGCGGAGAGAGAGCCCCGCAACCTACTGAACCGTGACTCTGTTAGCTTTGCCGGCCGACCAGACGGAATCACACTGCGCCCATGGAAGGGTGGCAAACAATTGGCATAGGACTATACTTGCGTATCCACCCTGGCAACTACATACATCAACCTCTCTGCCGGCCAAGCAGGAGCCGCAGCGACACACAGAGAAAAACAAGTCAGTCAAGTACAGGCAATTAGATAATAAGTACAACTTCGTTCCAATAGGGTTTGAGACCCTAGGCCCATGGGGAGAGAGTGCAAGAAGGTTTCTTAAGGATCTTGGTTCCAAGCTCATTGACACTACAAGAGACCCTAGAGCGGCAAGTTTTCTGTTTCAGCGGCTCAGTGTCGCGATCCAGAGGGGGAATGCTCGCTGCATCCTCGGTTCCTGCTCGGCGTTGGAGGAGTTCGAGGAAATCTACAGCCTCTAGGAAGCGAACTTTTTCTTGTGTCCTCTTAATGTACATTTTTTGTATAAAATCAGATATGTGACTGTATAACCTTGCATAATAAAGTGTACACCATAAAAAAGGGGGGGTGGTAGAGAAGCGAACACTCATACATATTCAGAGTTAAATGGCAAGTTATTCTCTGAATGCTCTGTGTTCCCTTCTCTGAGGCTGTGGGTTCCTATAATTGCACCAGAGGTGATACCCCCCTATATATATATATATATATATATATATATATATATATATATATATATATATATATATATATATATATATATATATATATATATATATATATATATATATATATATATGACAATGTCAGACCACGGAGGAAAAAATTGTCATTGACATTGTCACATTCTTAATCACGTGTTTATTTTCGTGATATACACACACACATATATATATATATATATATATATATATATATATATATATATATATATATATATATATATATATATATATATATATATATATATATATATATATATATATATGTCGTACCTAGTAGCCAGAACGCACTTCTCGGCCTACTATGCAAGGCCCGATTTGCTTAATAAGCCAAGTTTTCATGAATTAATTATTTTTCAACTACCTAACCTACCTAACTTAACCTAACCTAACTTTTTCGGCTACCTAACCTATAAAGATAGGTTAGGTTAGGTTAGGTAGGGTTGGATAGGCTCGGTCATATATCAACGTTAATTTTAACTGCAATAAAAAAAAATTGACCTCATACGTAATGAAATGGGTAGCTTTATCATTTCATAAGAAAAAAATTTGAGAAAATATATTAATTCAGGAAAACTTGGCTTATTAGGCAAATCGGAACTTGCATAGTAGGCCGAGAAGTGCGTTCTGGCTGCTAGGTACGACATATATATATTTATATATATATATATATATATATATATATATATATATATATATATATATATATATATATATATATATATATATATATTAGTATATTTTGGTAGCAGTCTTTCCTGTAAACATATATTATTAAATATGACCGAAAGAGTAAGATTAATAACTCTAACACGAATTTTCTCAATCTTTCGTACATTACGCTTCACTGTTGGAGGTAAATCAAAAATCAATTCTCCAAAATTCATTTTTATTTCTAGTCTGACGCGACACGGGCGCGTTTCGTAAAACTTATTACATTTTCAAAGACTTTAGTTCACAAATACACAACTGAATAGAACTTACGTATCTCCGATTTTATATCTACATTTGAGTGAGGTGGAAGGGGTGATGTGGCATTAACACAAGACAGAACAAAATGTGGTATTAATAGGGTATTAATTTCATCAACACAAGACAGAACAAGAGTATTAATAGGGTATTAATTTCATCAACACAAGACAGAACACGAAACAATGGATATTGAATAGAAGTGTTTGTAGAAAGCCTATTGGTCCATATTTCTTAATGCTTCTATATTGGAGCGGAGTCTTGAGGTGGGTAGAATATAGTTGTGCAATAATTGGCTGTTGATTGCTGGTGTTGACTTCTTGATGTGTAGAGCCTCGCAAACGTCAAGCCGCCTGCTATCGCTGTATCTATCGATGAATTCTGTGTTGTTTACTTGGATTTCTCTGGCGATGGTTTGGTTGTGGGAAGAGATTATATGTTCCTTAATGGAACCCTGTTGCTTATGCATCGTTAAACGCCTAGAAAGAGATGTTGTTGTCTTGCCTATATACTGGGTTTTTTGGAGCTTACAGTCCCCAAGTGGGCATTTGAAGGCATAGACGACGTTAGTCTCTTTTAAAGCGTTCTGTTTTGTGTCTGGAGAGTTTCTCATGAGTAGGCTGGCCGTTTTTCTGGTTTTATAGTAAATCGTCAGTTGTATCCTCTGATTTTTGTCTGTAGGGATAACGTTTCTATTAACAATATCTTTCAGGACCCTTTCCTCCGTTTTATGAGCTGTGGAAAAGAAGTTCCTGTAAAATAATCTAATAGGGGGTATAGGTGTTGTGTTAGTTGTCTCTTCAGAGGTTGCATGCCTTTTCACTTTCCTTCTTATGATGTCTTCGACGAAACCATTGGAGAAGCCGTTATTGACTAGGACCTGCCTTACCCTACAGAGTTCTTCGTCGACTTGCTTCCATTCTGAGCTGTGGCTGAGAGCACGGTCGACATATGCGTTAACAACACTCCTCTTGTACCTGTCTGGGCAGTCGCTGTTGGCATTTAGGCACATTCCTATGTTTTTTTCCTTAGTGTCCTTTCTACACTAAGGAAACAAACATAGGAATGTGCCTAAATGCCAACAGCGACTGCCCAGACAGGGACAAGAGGAGTGTTGTTAACGCATATGTCGACCGTGCTCTCAGCTACAGCTCAAAATGGAAGCAAGTCGACGAAGAACTTTGTAGGGTAAGGCAGGTTCTAGTCAATAACGGCTTCTCCAATGGTTTCGTCGAAGACATCATAAGAAGGAAAGTGAAAAGCCATGCAACCTCTGAAGAGACAACTAACACAACACCTATACCCCCTATTAGACTATTTTACAGGAACTTCTTTTCCACAGCTCATAAAACGGAGGAAAGGGTCCTGAAAGATATTGTTAATAGAAACGTTATCCCTACAGACAAAAATCAGAGGATACAACTGACGATTTACTATAAAACCAGAAAAACGGCCAGCCTACTCATGAGAAACTCTCCAGACACAAAACAGAACGCTTTAAAAGAGACTAACGTCGTCTATGCCTTCAAATGCCCACTTGGGGACTGTAAGCTCCAAAAAACCCAGTATATAGGCAAAACAACAACATCTCTTTCTAGGCGTTTAACGATGCATAAGCAACAGGGCTCCATTAAGGAACATATAATCTCTTCCCACAACCAAACCATCGCCAGAGAAATCCTAGTAAACAACACAGAAATCATGGATAGATACAGCGATAGCAGGCGGCTTGACGTTTGCGAGGCTCATCAAGAAGTCAACACCAGCAATCAACAGCCAATTATTGCACAACTATATTCTACCCACCTCAAGACTCCGCTCCAATATAGAAGCATCAAGAAATATGGACCAATAGGCTTTCTACAAACACTTCTATTCAATATCCATTGTTTCGTGTTCTGTCTTGTGTTGATGAAATTAATACCCTATTAATATTCTTGTTCTGTCTTGTGTTGATGAAATTAATACCCTATTAATACCACATTTTGTTCTGTCTTGTGTTAATGCCACATCACCCCTTCCACCTCACTCAAATGTAGGTATAAAATCGGAGATACGTAAGTTCTATTCAGTTGTGTATTTGTGAACTAAAGTCTTTGAAAATGTAATAAGTTTTACGAAACGCGCCCGTGTCTCGTCAGACTAGAAATAAAAATGAATTTTGGAGAATTGATTTTTGATTTACCTCCAACAGTGGAGCGTAATGTACGATAGATTGAGAAAATTCGTGTTAGAATTATTAATCTTACTTTTTCGGTCATATTTAATAATATACTAATATATATATTAGTATATTTTGGTAGCAGTCTTTCCTGTAGACATATATTATTAAATATGACCGATAAAGTAAGATTAATAATTCTAACACGAATTTTCTCAATCTTTCGTACATTTCTTTTCACTGTTGGTGGTAATTCAAAAATCAATTCTCCAAAATTCATTTATATTTCTAGTCTGACGCGACACTTGAGCGCGTTTCGTAAAACTTATTACATTTTCAAAGACTTTAGTATACACAACTGAATAGAACTTACACATCTCCGATTTGTTTATATCTACATTTGAGTGAGGTGGATAGGGTGAGGTGGTATTAATAGGGTATTAATTTCATCAACACAAGACAGAACACGAAACAATGGGTATTGAATGGAAGTGATTGTAGAAAGCCTATTGGTCCATATTTCTTGATGCTCCTATATTGGAGCGGAGTCTTGAGGTGGGTAGAATATAGTTGTGCATTAATTGGCTGTTGATAGCTGGTGCTGACTTTTTAATGTGCAGTGCCTCGCAAACGTCAAGCCGTCTGCTATCGCTGTATCAATCGATGATTTCTGTGTTGTTTACTAGGATTCCTCTGGCGATGGTTTGGTTGTGGGAAGAGATTATATGTTCCTTAATAGAGCCCTGTTGCTTATGCATCGTTAAACGCCTAGAAAGAGATGTTGTTGTCTTGCCTATATACTGGGTTTTTTGGAGCTTACAATCCCCAAGAGGGCATTTGAAGGCATAGACGACGTTGGTCTCTTTTAAAGCGTTCTGCTTTATGTCTGGAGAGTTTCTCATGAGTAGGCTGGCCATTTTTCTGGTTTTATAGTAAATCGTCAGTTGTATCCTCAGATTTTTGTCTGTAGGAATAACGTTTCTATTAACAATATCTTTCAGGACCCTTTCCTCCGTTTTATGAGCTGTGGAAAAGAAGTTCCTGTAAAATAGTCTAATAGGGGGTATAGGTGTTGTGTTAGTTGTCTCTTCAGAGGTTGCATGGCTTTTCACTTTCCTTCTTATGATGTCTTCGACGAAACCATTGGAGAAGCCGTTGTTGACTAGGACCTGCCTTACCCTACAGAGTTCTTCGTCGACTTGCTTCCATTCTGAGCTGTGGCTGAGAGCACGGTCGACATATTCGTTAACAACACTCCTCTTGTACCTGTCTGGGCAGTCGCTGTTGGCATTTAGGCACATTCCTATGTTCGTTTCCTTAGTGTAGACTGCAGTGTGGAAACCTCCGCTCTTTTCCATGACTGTTACATCTAGAAAGGGCAGCTTCCCATCCTTTTCCATCTCGTAAGTGAAACGCAGCACGGAACTCTGCTCAAACGCCTCCTTTAGCTCCTGCAGATGTCTGACATCAGGAACCTGTGTAAAAATGTCGTCAACACACCTGAAGTATATGGCCGGTTTCAAGTTCATGTCGACTAAGACATTTTGCTCGATGGTACCCATGTAGAAGTTTGCAAACAGGACACCTAGGGGAGAACCCATGGCGACCCCATCTACTTGCTTATACATGTGCCCATCCAGGCTCAAGAAGGGTGCCTCTTTAGTACAAGCTTGGAGTAGTTTCCTTAGAATATTCTCTGGTATGTCAAGAGGAGTACAAGTTGGATCACGATACACTCTGTCGGCTATCATCCCGATTGTCTCGTCCACAGGTACGTTTGTGAACAGTGATTCTACGTCCAACGAGGCTCTTATCCCTGTGGCCCGTGTGCCCCGCAGTAAGTCAACAAATTCTTTTGGAGACTTCAGGCTGAAGGCGTAAGGGACATAAGGAGTCAGCAGGCCGTTGAGTCGCTTCGCCAGTCTGTACGTGGGTGTGGGTATCTGGCTAATGATTGGCCGAAGTGGGTTTCCAGGCTTGTGTGTCTTGACATTCCCATACGCATATCCAGGTTTATATTCCCCAATAATCTTTGGCAGGTGGAGTCCGGATTTCTTGGCGTTCACAGTTTCAGTCAGTTTGTTGACCTTTGCTTTCAATTCGGCTGTAGTGTCCTTCGTTACTCTTTGGAATTTAGTTTGGTCAGAGAGTATGAGGTTCATTTTCGCCAGATATTCGTCTTTTTTAAGAATGACATATATTGGCGACTTGTCACCTCTCCTGACAACTATCTCCTTGTTCTCACGAAGGCTTTTAGCTGCCGCTTTGAGCTCGGGGGACAGTATGGTGATTCTGTAATTGCCTCGATTCTTTCCTCCTTCCGCAATAAGTTCTGCTTGTAAGGTATCTTTGGTAGTGACCTTCTTTTGTGTCTCGAGGTCGAATATGTCGTCCAACAGAATTTCCAACTCCACTTTCCGGGCCATCTCACTCGGTCTGGACATAACGTGACAGTTTATGCCCAGATTTAGGAGAGTGACTTGGTCCTCAGTGAGGTTAATTCCTGCAAGGATCAGGAAGCCATCTCTTGGTCGTGGAATTGCCATAGGTCCTCCATATAACGTTGTTAGTTTCTTGATAATCCTTGTTACAGTGCTGAGGTGATGTCGGTCTGTGAGGATGTCGAGGTGTTGTTCTATGCGGGTACGGATACTTTCGTCGATGTTGCTATTTCTCCACTCGTTTGTAGCATGAAGTAGTTGCGTTTTGTTGTCTTTGATTTCATTCTCTGCCTTGTATATCTGATCACGAATCAGATCCTGGCGATATTTTATCGTGAAGGCTTGATTCATTGCTGCTGGGTCGTGCGTTTTAATATTAGTATATTTTGGTAGCAGTCTTTCCTGTAGACATATATTATTAAATATGACCTGTAACAAACTAGGCTGGTTGTAAGAATTATCCAGAGTGGTTTATCGACAAAAGAGAATGGGAAGCTGAGCCCGCGTGGTGACCCGGGACCTGACCCCAGGGGAATTCGCGGTGAAAATAATCGACGCCTTGTTCATAGCTGCGTATAATGAATCATCCTATAGTATTCAGTAAGTTAGAGAAATTAGCCTTTATTCATTTTGTATTAAAATTGTATTGTATAATATTACTAGGTACAATATCAAGAGTATTCTAATTATTGAGTTAAGTCACCATCAGTGACATCTCGAATCAGATCTAAGTTGTAAGGCGGAGTGACCTGGCGGTTATAGGTCATCAGAGTTGACGATGTCTACTATTTTCTCAAAGTTCAAATAACCATTTTGGTGATCGGGAACAGCTCTGCCGTTAGATGCTTGTGTAATTTAATTTCAGTAAAATAATTCAACCAGTCTGGATCAATTCAGTACAAACAGAGGTTAATTGTTATAACTTAAACCTGGCTAAGTAACTGGGTAAGCGATGCGGAACAATACAATGCTCTAGTCTGGGGTAGATCAGACGAGGAGAGATCAGTGTGGAGTCCAGATCAACTGGGGGAGGTCAACCATCTTACCTCTCCCCCAAGACCAGCCCAACATCTTTAGTTGGTAAAACATAGAGGTATAGTTGCTATTGTTATTTATAGGGATAGTCAACTCATTGCCATTCAGGTCAAGTAGGGAGTGTTAAAGTGACAGGGAGTGAACATATTTAGATTTTGTTTTAGTTTCTTTTAATAAATTAATTAGTTAATATTTTGCATTTTTATTATTTCCATGTATTTGTTATATGTACAGTATGTGAACTTGTCCTGGTCACGTGGTCCACACGAGGCAGAGTTGGATTGGGCGCCGATTCTAACATCGAGTCGGAATTCATCATTCCCGTGTAATTAATTCCACACTTAAGAACTCTCAAGGTCATCGGTTATAGTGGGGATCAAGCCCCAAGGTTGATTAATTAGCATGATCGATCCAGACCTCGATCATTGCTCTGTGTTACTGGTCTGGTGGTGGCGGCGGAGGCGACTCTAGGGTTTTGCTCAAAGCCTAGGTCACGTCATACGGGCTGTAGAATCCTAAGTCGGTCAATCATCTTAGGACAACGTGGCGTGGAGTTGGCTTTGGTAAAAGTTTTGGAGTCCCTTGTAGAGATTAAAAAAGTAAGAATACGGGTAGAGGGGGAGTAGAAGGAAAGATAATTAGAGAACACCCCTCCCTGTGTTACAGACCGAAAAAGTAAGATTAATAATTCTAACACGAATTTTCTCAATCTTTCATACATTTCTTTTCACTGTTGGTGGTAATTCAAAAATCAATTCTCCAAAATTCATTTTTATTTCTAGTCTGACGCGACACTTGAGCGGGTTTCGTAAAACTTATTACATTTTCAAAGACTTTAGTATACACAACTGAATAGAACTTACACATCTCCGATTTGTTTATATCTACATTTGAGTTAGGTGGATGGGGTGAGGTGGTATTAATAGGGTATTAATTTCATCAACACAAGATAGAACACGAAACAATGGGTATTGAATGGAAGTGATTGTAGAAAGCCTATTGGTCCATATTTCTTGATGCTTCTATATTGGAGCGGAGTCTTGAGGTGGGTAGAATATAGTTGTGCATTAATTGGCTGTTGATAGCTGGTGCTGACTTTTTAATGTGCAATGCCTCGCAAACGTCAAGCCGTCTGCTATCGCTGTATCTATCGATGATTTCTGTGTTGTTTACTAGGATTTCTCTGGCGATGGTTTGGTTGTGGGAAGAGATTATATGTTCCTTAATAGAGCCCTGTTGCTTATGCATCGTTAAACGCCTAGAAAGAGATGTTGTTGTCTTGCCTATATACTGGTTTTTTGGAGCTTACAATCCCCAAGAGGGCATTTGAAGGCATAGACGACGTTGGTCTCTTTTAAAGCGTTCTGCTTTGTGTCTGGAGAGTTTCTCATGAGTAGGCTGGCCGTTTTTCTGGTTTTATAGTAAATCGTCAGTTGTATCCTCTGATTTTTGTCTGTAGGGATAACGTTTCAATTAACATTATCTTTCAGGACCCTTTCCTCCGTTTTATGAGCTGTGGAAAAGAAGTTCCTGTAAAATAGTCAAATAGGGGGTATAGGTGTTGTGTTAGTTGTCTCTTCAGAGGTTGCATGGTGTTTCACTTTCCTTCTTATGATGTCTTCGACGAAATCATTGGAGAAACCGTTGTTGACTAGGACCTGCCTTACCCTACAGAGTTCTTCGTCGACTTGCTTCCAACAACACCTCGACATCCTCACAGACCGACATCACCTCAGCACTGAAACAAGGATTATCAAGAAACTAACAACGTTATATGGAGGACCTATTGCAATTCCACGACCAAGAGATGGCTTCCTGAACCTTGCAGGAATTAACCTCACTGAGGACCAAGTCACTCTCCTAAATCTGGGCATAAACTATCACGTTATGTCCAGACCGAGTGAGATAGCCCGGAAAGTGGAGTTGGAAATTCTGTTGGACGACATATTCGACCTCGAGACACAAAAGAAGGTCACTACCAAAGATACCTTACAAGCAGAACTTATTGCGGAAGGAGGAAAGAATCGAGGCAATTACAGAAGCACCATACTGTCCCCCGAGCTCAAAGCGGCAGCTAAAAGCCTTCGTGAGAACAAGGAGATAGTTGTCAGGAGAGGTGACAAGTCGCCAATATATGTCATTCTTAAAAAAGACGAATATCTGGCGAAAATGAACCTCATACTCTCTGACCAAACTAAATTCCAAAGAGTAACGAAGGACACTACAGCCGAATTGAAAGCAAAGGTCAACAAACTGACTGAAACTGTGAACGCCAAGAAATCCGGACTCCACCTGCCAAAGATTATTGGGGAATATAAACCTGGATATGCGTATGGGAATGTCAAGACACACAAGCCTGGAAACCCACTTCGGCCAATCATTAGCCAGATACCCACACCCACGTACAGACTGGCGAAGCGACTCAACGGCCTGCTGACTCCTTATGTCCCTTACGCCTTCAGCCTGAAGTCTCCAAAAGAATTTGTTGACTTACTGCGGGGCACACGGGCCACAGGGATAAGAGCCTCGTTGGACGTAGAATCACTGTTCACAAACGTACCTGTGGACGAGACAATCGGGATGATAGCCGACAGAGTGTATCGTGATCCAGCCTGTACTCCTCTTGACATACCAGAGAATATTCTAAGGAAACTACTCCAAGCTTGTACTAAAGAGGCACCCTTCTTGAGCCCAGATGGGCACATGTATAAGCAAGTAGATGGGGTCGCCATGGGTTCTCCCCTAGGTGTCCTGTTTGCAAACTTCTACATGGGTACCATCGAGCAAAAAGTCTTAGTTGACATGAACTTGAAACCGGCCATATACTGCAGGTATGTTGACAACATTTTTACACAGATACCTGATGTCAGACATCTGCAGGAGCTAAAGGAGGCGTTTGAGCAGAGTTCCGTGCTGCGTTTCACTTACGAGATGGAAAAGGATGGGAAGCTGCCCTTTCTAGATGTAACAGTCATGGAAAAGAGCGGAGGTTTCCACACTGCAGTCTACACTAAGGAAACGAACATAGGAATGTGCCTAAATGCCAACAGCGACTGCCCAGACAGGTACACGAGGAGTGTTGTTAACGAATATGTCGACCGTGCTCTCAGCCACAGCTCAGAATGGAAGCAAGTCGACGAAGAACTCTGTAGGGTAAGGCAGGTCCTAGTCAACAACGGCTTCTCCAATGGTTTCGTCGAAGACATCATAAGAAGGAAAGTGAAACGCCATGCAACCTCTGAAGAGACAACTAACACAACACCTATACCCCCTATTAGATTATTTTACAGGAACTTCTTTTCCACAGCTCATGAAACGGAGGAAAGGGTCCTGAAAGATATTGTTAATAGAAACGTTATCCCTACAGACAAAAATCAGATGATACAACTGACGATTTACTATAAAACCTGAGAAACGGCCAGCCAACTCACGAGAAACTCTCCAGACACAAAGCAGAACGCTCTAAAAGAGACCAACGTCGTCTATGCTTCAAATGCCCTCTTGGGGATTGTAAGCTCCAAAAAAACCCAGTATATAGGCAAGACAACAAACTCTCTTTCTAGGCGTTTAACGATGCACAAGCAACAGGGCTCTATTAAGGAACATATAATCTCTTCCCACAACCATCGCCAGAGAAATCCTAGTAAACAACACAGAAATCATCGATAGATACAGCGATAGCAGACAACTTGACGTTTGCGAGGCACTGCACATTAAAAAGTCAGCACCAGCTATCAACAGCCAATTAATGCACAACTATATTCTACCCACCTCAAGACTCCGCTCCAATATAGAAGCATCAAGAAATATGGACCAATAGGCTTTCTACAATCACTTCCATTCAATACCCATTGTTTCGTGTTGTGTCTTGTGTTGATGAAATTAATACCCTATTAATACCACCTCACCCCCATCCACCTCACTCAAATGTAGATATAAACAAATCGGAGATGTGCAAGTTCTATTCAGTTGTGTATACTAAAGTCTTGGAAAATGTAATAAGTTTTACGAAACGCGCTCAAGTGTCGCGTCAGACTAGAAATATAAATGAATTTTGGAGAATTGATTTTTGAATTACAACCAACAGTGAAAAGAAATGTACGAAAGATTGAGAAAATTCGTGTTAGAATTATTAATCTTACTTTTTCGGTCATATTTAATAATATATATATATATATATATATATATATATATATATATATATATATATATATATATATATATATATATATATATATATATATATATATATATATATATATATATATATATATATATATATATATATATATGTCGTACCTAGTAGCCAGAACGCACTTCTCAGCCTACTATGCAAGGCCAAATTTGCCTAATAAGCCAAGTTTTCATGAATTATTTGTTTTTCGACTACCTAACCTACCTAACCTAACCTAACCTAACTTTTTCGGCTACCTAACCAAACCTAACCTATAAAGATAGGTTAGGTTAGGTTAGGAAGGGTTGGTTAGGTTCAGTCATATAACTACGTTAATTTTAACTCCAATAAAAAAAATTGACCTCATACATAATGAAATGGGTAGCTTTATCATTTCATAAGAAAAAAATTAGAGAAAATATATTAATTCAGGAAAACTTAGCTTATTAGGCAAATCGGGCCTTGCATTGTAGGCTGAGAAGTGAGTTCTGGCTACTAGGTACGACATATATATATATATATATATATATATATATATATATATATATATATATATATATATATATATATATATATATATATATATATATATATGTATATATATATATATATATATATATATATATATATATATATATATATGTCGTACCTAGTAGCCAGAACACACTTCTCAGCCTACTATGCAAGGCCTGATTTGCCTAATAAGCCAAGTTTTCCTGAATTAATATATTTTCTCAGATTTTTTTCTTACGAAATGATAAAGCTACCCATTTCATTATGTATGAGGTAAAAAAATTTTTATTGGAGTTAAAATTAACGTAGATATATGACCGAACCTAACCAACCCTACCTAACCTAACCTAACCTATCTCTATAGGTTAGGTTAGGTTAGGTAGTGCATATATATATATATATATATATATATATATATATATATATATATATATATATATATATATATATATATATATATATATATATATATTATTAAATATGACCGAAAAAGTAAGATTAATAATTCTAACACGAATTTTCTCAATCTTTCGTACATTTCTTTTCACTGTTGGAGGTAAATCAAAAATCAATTCTCCAAAATTCATTTTTATTTCTAGTCTGAAGCGACACGAGCGCGTTTCGTAAAACTTATTACATTTTCAAAGACTTTAGTTCACAAATACACAACTGAATAGAACTTACGCATCTCCGATTTTATATCTACATTTGAGTGAGGTGGAAGGGGTGATGTGGCATTAACACAAGACAGAACAAGAGGGGGCATTAATAGGGTATTAATTTCATCAACACAAGACAGAACACGAAACAATGGGTATTGAATAGAAGTGTTTGTAGAAAGCCTATTGGCCCATATTTCTTGATGCTTCTATATTGGAGCGGAGTCTTGAGGTGGGTAGAATATAGTTGTGCATTAATTGGCTGTTGATTGCTGGTGTTGACTTCTTGATGTGTAGTGCCTCGCAAACGTCAAGCCGCCTGCTATCGCTGTATCTATCGATGATTTCTGTGTTGTTTACTAGGATTTCTCTGGCGATGGTTTGGTTGTGGGAAGAGATTATATGTTCCTTAATGGAGCCCTGTTGCTTATGCATCGTTAAACGCCTAGAAAGAGATGTTGTTGTCTTGCCTATATACTTGTTTTTTTGGAGCTTACAGTCCCCAAGAGGGCATTTGAAGGCATAGACGACGTTAGTCTCTTTTAAAGCGTTCTGTTTTGTGTCTGGAGAGTTTCTCATGAGTAGGCTGGCCGTTTTTCTAGTTTTATAGTAAATCGTCAGTTGTATCCTCTGATTTCTGTGTGTAGGGATAACGTTTCTATTAACAATATCTTTCAGGACCCTTTCCTCCGTTTTATGAGCTGTGGAAAAGAAGTTCCTGTAAAATAGTCTAATAGGGGGTATAGGTGTTGTGTTAGTTGTCTATTCAGAGGTTGCATGGCGTTTCACTTTCCTTCTTATGATGTCTTCGACGAAACCATTGGAGAAGCCGTTGTTGACTAGGACGTAGGGTAAGGCAGGTCCTAGTCAACAACGGCTTCTCCAATGGTTTCGTCAAAGACATCATAAGAATTAAGGTGAAACGCCATGCAACCTCTGAAGAGACAACTAACACAACACCTATACCCCCTATTAGACTATTTTACAGGAACTTCTTTTCCACAGCTCATAAAACGGAGGAAAGGGTCCTGAAAGATATTGTTAATAGAAACGTTATCCCTACAGACAGAAATCAGAGGATACAACTGACGATTTACTATAAAACCAGAAAAACGGCCAGCCTACTCATGAGAAACTCTCCAGACACAAAACAGAACGCTTTAAAAGAGACTAACGTCGTCTATGCCTTCAAATGCCCTCTTGGGGACTGTAAGCTCCAAAAAACCCAGTATATAGGCAAGACAACAACATCTCTTTCTAGGCGTTTAACGATGCATAAGCAACAGGGCTCCATTAAGGAACATATAATCTCTTCCCACAACCAAACCATCGCCAGAGAAATCCTAGTAAACAACACAGAAATCATCGATAGATACAGCGATAGCAGGCGGCTTGACGTTTGCGAGGCACTACACATCAAGAAGTCAACACCAGCAATCAACAGCCAATTAATGCACAACTATATTCTACCCACCTCAAGACTCCGCTCCAATATAGAAGCATCAAGAAATATGGACCAATAGGCTTTCTACAAACACTTCTATTCAATACCCATTGTTTCGTGTTCTGTCTTGTGTTGATGAAATTAATACCCTATTAATACCACCTCTTGTTCTGTCTTGTGTTGATGAAATTAATACCCTATTAATGCCCCCTGTTGTTCTGTCTTGTGTTAATGCCACATCACCCCTTCCACCTCACTCAAATGTAGATATAAAATCGGAGATGCGTAAGTTCTATTCAGTTGTGTATTTGTGAACTAAAGTCTTTGAAAATGTAATAAGTTTTACAAAACACGCTCGTGTTGCGTCAGACTAGAAATAAAAATGAATTTTGGAGAATTGATTTTTGATTTACCTCCAACAGTGAAAAGAAATGTACGAAAGATTGAGAAAATTCGTGTTAGAAATATTAATCTTACTTTTTCGGTCATATTTAATAATATATGTCTACAGGAAAGACTGCTACCAAAATATACTAATATATATATATATATATATATATATATATATATATATATATTGTGACGGTAACGCGTTGGTGTTCGGCTGTTTAAGGCTAGGGGTATGGCCTCGTCACATAGTTATAAAAAAAATAGAAAAACTGGAACTTCGTCTGTGGTAAGGTAAGGAGAAGACACACAAAACACAAGTAAACTTTAACAATGAAATTTTAATTACGTTAATTAAATCAAAACATGAATAAAATGCACAAACAAATTCATATAATAAATCAATCAAAATAATAAGAATAATTAGATGACACAATGAAAAGTTACGTTAAGGCAAAATAACAAGAAGTGCAATACAAAGTAAATGGGAGGTGTTGGAATATTGGCTTTAAGCCACCACTTCTCTCAGTACACGCTAGCGTCTAGCCGGGAGGAGTGGTGACAACGAGAGCACTGAACATTCTGAGTCTGGGGTTGGTGCGACCCCAGACATCAAGTAGTATGGGGGGGCGAGTGCAGGTGCAGCCAGACCGGCGACCAATCAGCGGAGCCGGTAGCGATCAACATGTAGTTTGGTGGTTTGAGTACGAACAGGTGGCTGGCTGCATACGTTTTGCTCACCCTGGCAAGCCTTGCTGGTGTTGTTGTTGTTGTTGGACGTGTCTTCCATAGTCGTTTTATATAATTTCAACGACGTGTTTGTGGAGGGAAGAGCAGGCTCAATCTCTTGAAGGAGATTATTGTCACAACTCTCCCCCGAAGCCTGCGGTTCTGGAAGAAGTACGTCGTTATGTGGTGGAGTAATGGATGGAGTCGCTTCTACTTCATAAACTCTGGAGAGGTCATGGGCTAAGATGTTGTCAGACTCTTGGTATAGCGTGTCTCCAGGTTGAATTTCTGCAGGTAGCAAGCCCATAGTAGAAGACGTTGAGATGGGAAGTGGGCGTGCTGCAGGTGGTGTAGGGTGGTGTGGTCCGTGTTGATGGTGGACCGAACACTTTTCAGGTGTGGAGTGAAGTGCTGGAGGTTCAGGACGATGGATAGTAGCTCCTTTTCAATAGTGCTGTAGTTCCTCTGGTGTGGTTTCAGTTTGTAGCTGTAGTAGCTGACAGGTAGAACCTCCTCGCCTCGTTGTTGCATCAGGACACCACCAACGCCGGTACCACTGGCGTCGACATGAAGGACGAAAGGCTTGGTGATATCTGGAGAGGCGAGAATGGGGTTAGAACAGAGGAGGAATTTGAGTTGTTCAAAAGCAACGGTTTGCTGTATGGTCCAATTATACCGTTGCTTTGGACTGGTTAATAGAATTAGAGGTGTGGCGACTGTACTGAAATTCCTCACAAACCTACGGTAGTAAGAGGCAAGACCAAGGAAGCGCAGGAGCTGCTTCCTGGTGGTAGGCTGTGGATACTGTTGGATGGCTTGAGTGTGTGAGTCTAACAGAGCTATGCTGCCACTCCCGGACAGGCCCCCATATAACTTGTGACGGTAACGCGTTGGTGTTCGGCTGTTTAAGGCTAGGGGTATGGCCTCGTCACATAGTTATAAAAAAATAGAAAAACTGGAACTTCGTCTGTGGTAAGGTAAGGAGAAGACACACAAAACACAAGTAAACTTTAACAATGAAATTTTAATTACGTTAATTAAATCAAAACATGAATAAAATGCACAAACAAATTCATATAATAAATCAATCAAAATAATAAGAATAATTAGATGACACAATGAAAAGTTACGTTAAGGCAAAATAACAAGAAGTGCAATACAAAGTAAATGGGAGGTGTTGGAATATTGGCTTTAAGCCACCACTTCTCTCAGTACACGCTAGCGTCTAGCCGGGAGGAGTGGTGACAACGAGAGCACTGAACATTCTGAGTCTGGGGTTGGTGCGACCCCAGACATCAAGTAGTATGGGGGGGCGAGTGCAGGTGCAGCCAGACCGGCGACCAATCAGCGGAGCCGGTAGCGATCAACATGTAGTTTGGTGGTTTGAGTACGAACAGGTGGCTGGCTGCATACGTTTTGCTCACCCTGGCAAGCCTTGCTGGTGTTGTTGTTGTTGTTGGACGTGTCTTCCATAGTCGTTTTATATAATTTCAACGACGTGTTTGTGGAGGGAAGAGCAGGCTCAATCTCTTGAAGGAGATTATTGTCACAATATATATATATATATATATATATATATATATATATATATATATATATATATATATATATATATATATATATGCACTACCTAACCTATATAGAAAAACCTGCTGGGATGCGAACATTTCCATTTTTATTTATATATATATATATATATACATATATATATATATATATATATATATATATATATATATATATATATATATATATATATATATATATATATATATATATAATATATATATATATATATATATATATATATATATATATATATATATATATATATATATATATATATATATATATATATATATATATATATATGTCGTACCTAGTAGCCAGAACGCACTTCTCAGCCTACTATGCAAGGCCCGATTTGCCTAATAAGCCAAGTTTTCCTGAATTAATTGTTTTTCGGCTACCTAACCTACCTAACCTAACCTAACCTAACTTTTTCGGCTACCTAACCTAACCTAACCTATAAAGATAGGTTAGGTAGGGTTGGTTAGGTTCGGTCATATATCTACGTTAATTTTAACTCCAATAAAAAAAAATTGACCTCATACATAATGAAATGGGTAGCTTTTTCATTTCCTAAGAAAAAAATTAGCGAAAATTTATTAATTCAGGAAAACTTGGCTTATTAGGCAAATCGGGCCTTGCATAGTAGGCTGAGAAGTGCGTTCTGGCTACTAGGTACGACATATATATATATATATATATATATATATATATATATATATATATAGTCAGCCTCGCAGACATCGCGGCTCGACGTCTGCGAGGCACTACACATCAAGAAGTCAACACCCAATTAATGCACAACTATATATTTATATATATATATATATATATATATATATATATATTTATATATATATATATATATATATATATATATATATATTATATATATATATATATATATATATATATATATATATATATATATATATATATATATATATATAAATAAAAATGGAAATGTTCGCATCCCAGCAGGTTTTTCTATATATATTATATTGATGTCCCATCTGTGAAGGAAATACCATGATATTTTTGAAAAACTGTGTTTTTCATGTGAGAGAAATCTCTGAAACCTCTTTACCGATTGCTTTGAAATTTTGATACGACGTTGCATTCGAATTGGCGCATGTTTTTATATACCTACTATTGACATGCCTTACCTGTGACAGAAAAAAACATGCTTTTTTTGAAAAACAGCGCCATCTGTTGGACGTAAGAGCAACACATGCTGTATCCCCAAAGTTCTTCACCGATTGCTTGGAAATTTTGACACAACGTTCCATTCGAATAGATGCGTGGCTTTATATACCTATTGTATAGATGCTATCCACAGTGACAGATAAAAACATACGTTTTTGAAAAACAGCGCTATCTGTTGCACATAAAAGCAACATGCACGCTATACTATATTTGTCACGAATTCCATTTCAATGTTTCCGGTTGCATTGATAAATTTTATTTTCATAGATTTCAATTTATTTTAATTTTTTTGTGAATTATTTTGTGTGACATTGTGTTGGAATTGAGCTGTGTTGTTTACCATACCATTCATTTCGTAAGTAAAAGTACAGATGCTGTCGGAAATCCGACACACACAATAACATAAGTTACCCCCATAAAGGAAAAGAGAATGAGTGATTCCGTGACGTCATCGACGCCACGTATTTATATCAATTCTAATTTCTTTTAAACAACTGTCTAGTGTTTAAATCTAATAAAAAATTGTTCACTAGGACTGAATATAATTAAATACAACAGGAATATACCTTAACTCTCTATTCCTTAAACATGAATAGAAGCACCAAACACTTGAGGACGTATCTCCCCTTGAGCGTCGTCACGTACACACAGCAACTTGTAAACAGTGAGAAAGCTCTCCCTGACGAATTTACAAGACAAAAGGTTCTTTCTCCGAGCTTCGACACAGGATCATCTACGATCCGCCCAACCGAATATCTCATGAACAAAGGGAAGAACAATTTTCGGTATTTCTATTGCATTTAATACTGCCCATTATTATTGTAGGAAATATCGTTAAGACGTGGGATTAAATCCCCAAACTCAATGAGTTTACTCAGCTCTACATACACACATATTCCATGTCATTCCTGTATTTATATGTTTAGGGAACCATTATTAATTCCTTACATCTCAAACAGGTAATTGTGAGGGGGGGTTAGTGAAGCAGGAAGCTGTCTCCCAATATAATTATAAGAATAGTTACCTGCTGTACATCAAGCCTTGTAGGCCTCCATTACGTGGCACTCAGAGGCACAGGGCCACACCCCCATTTGATGCTACAATTAGCACAGCCCCACCAACAGTAGCAGTTAGGCTCTTTTGTGTTCATACTGTAGACATAGTATTAGTAGTTGTAAATTTATTTTACTGCAGTATAATAGTAGATTAGACCACCATATGTGGTATGATTTATAATTTATATATTAAAGACTAGGTAAACAATTTGTGGTTTATGAAGGATCCACCTCAAACTGGTTTAAGCTACAAATTGTCCCTCCAATTGTGTGTGATAAGTTCTAGCAAGCTGAATCAGAATATATACAGTCCACTTACTGCTAACTAACTAACTTACTAAGAAAAATAATATAATATTAAAGTAATTAGAAAAATAAAGTAAATATTGAATATTCACAGAATAAAAACAGTTAAACCTTGCTAGGATTTTCCCACAGATGCCACTCCTGTGACAGGTAAAACTATGCTTTTCTTGAAAAACAGCGCCATCTGTTTCATGTAAGAGCAACACACATGCCATACTAAAGA
This sequence comes from Procambarus clarkii, assembly GCF_040958095.1. NCBI lineage: Eukaryota > Metazoa > Arthropoda > Malacostraca > Decapoda > Cambaridae > Procambarus > Procambarus clarkii. The sequence continues at coordinate 26,282,090 of NC_091227.1, forward strand.
TGTTACAATTCAATTTCAATGTTTCTGATTGCATTGGTAAATTAAATTTTACTAGATTTTGATTTATTTTCGTTTTGATTTAATTATTTTGTGTGAATTGCATTGGAATTGAGCTGTGTTGTTTACCATACAGTTCATTTCGTAAGAATAGTTTATTTTTATATTTTTTCATATTTTCATTTCATTTTTTAACTGTTTTTCTTATATTTCAGTGATGGGAACATCAGATCACTTGATGTTCTCAATTTTCTGATGTGAACATGAGACCATTTGGGAAGGCATCGGACGAGGGAGTGGGGAATGGTGGGGATGACGAGGGGACGGAAGTGAGAGATGATGTGGAGGACGAGGGGACAATGGAGGGCGTAATGGTGGGGAAGTACGAGGGGACGGGGGAGTTTGGGATGGTGGGGACGAGGGGATGGGGGAATGGAGAATGGTGGGTAGGGCAAAGGGACATGGGGAGTGGGGCATGGTGGGAAGGAAGAGGAGATGGTGGTATGGGGATTGGTGCGGAGGACGAGGGGACGGTGGAGTGGGGAATGGTGGGGAGGACTGGGAGACAGGGAAGGTTGCTTTGGCTTAGCAACGCACATGCATTGCTTTTGTCCGGTCGTGATGGTCGAGTGCATAAGGTGCCCTGTACACCAGTTGCATAGTGCTCCTGGCAGTATGGGTTCGAGTCATTTCTGGGGTGTGAGCATGTTGCATGTATGCCTGGGGACCATTCAGGCTTGTTTGCATATATATATATATATATATATATATATATATATATATATATATATATATATATATATATATATATATATATATATATATTCTGATTTAGGGCTTCTATCCCTCTTACTAATGCTCTTGCATCAGGGTTCAGCTGTAAGAGGAGTTCACCAAAAGTCATATTGTTTTCAAGGTGAACAAAAAGAAGTGAATAAGTGAAGAACGTATTACACTTATTATAAAATCCCACGACGTTTCGAACCTACATGGTTCATTCTCAAGTGATGTTACAGTTCAGAACATTATATTTTATACTAATAGCAGGTCAGGAGAATACAAATGGATCGAAAAATGGGATTAGGTGTAAACAAAGGGTATACATTGGGTAGACATGAAGGAGAAAAGAAGTAAGGATAAATAGGGTACATACAAAGATTAATCAAGCTAAGTGGGTGCTGTTTGTCGAGCAGTGTCTTCTATGTTGGCATCTTGACCTTCAGGTCTTGGTATGGTGAGTAGAGTGAATAGTTTCGTAATATGAGTATTTATGGTAGCTTGTTCTACTTTTATGTAGATTGCTTCAAGAAATTGTCATCGTCTTACATCTTGGGTTTTGTCTATTATACAAGTATTTTTATTTAACATTTTTTTGTTAGGGGTGATGTCATGGGCTTGTCTCATGTGATTTCTGGGGACACCGGATTGAAGATGACAGGTCAAACGCCTCGTCAGCTTGGTCGACGTCATACCTATGTACTTAGATTGAAGGTTACATCCTTCATGGGGGCAGGGGTACATGTATATAACGTTTGACTGATGTAAAGGGTTATCCGTCGGCTTTGGGCTGTTTTTGATAAGGAGGTTGGTAGTCTTCTTGCTTCTGTAGAATATGATCATGACTATGTTTTGGTTTGAAGTAATGCTTTTTACTCCTCTACGGATTATCTCTTTCATTATTCTTTCTTCTTTATTATTTTTACTGTGCATGGTTGATTTATAATATAATTTTATTGGAGGTATTGTGGTTTCTGTTCTAGGTTCAGGATTATACCATCGATCCAAGTGTCTTCTTATAGCAGCGTTAATTTCCGTGTTGCTATATCCGTTGTTGACCAATACTTGTGTTATTTTTCAAACTCTCTACTCACGTTGCTCCAGTCGGTGCAGTTGGTGAGCGCTCGACGAATATAAGCATTGAGAACACTGGCTTTGTATCTTTGGGGCACTCACTTTTACCGTTCAGGCATAATCCTATGTTGGTAGGTTTAGTATATACGTTGGGGCTTAAAAAGGTTCCTGTTTTTGTTATTAGTATATCCAAGAATAGCAGACTGTTATTTTCACTATTTTCATGTGTAAATCGGAGTACTGACTCTCTCTCTAGATGGCTTTTTAGATCAATTAGTTCGTCTGAGTCTTTTACTATGATGTCATCTACATAACGGCAGTATACAGTTGGTTTTTGTCTGCTACTGAAGACTGTCTTCGATGGTTCCCATATAAAAAATAGCAAATAACACTCCGGGAGCTCATTGCTACTCCGTCTATTTGTAAATACATGTCTCCTTGTGGACTGATGAAAGGGGCTTCCTTTGTACATGCCTCGAGAAGACTCTTCAAGTGTGGCTTGGGTATGTCTAATATGGGGGTGCTCTCGTCAGAGTATACTTTGTCCAGTATCATTCCTATGGTTGTGTCGACTGGGACGTTGGTAAATAGGGATTCGACGTCCAGGGAAGCAATGATTCCATTGGGCTGTGTAGTTTTGATTGATTCTAGGAAATCTGCTGATGATTGTAGACTATAATTGCTTGGAGTGTATGGAGTTAGGAGTTCGTTAAGTCTTGTTGACAGGTGAGAGGTCGGAGTTGGTATTTGACTGATTATTGGGCATAGTGGGTTATCTGGTTTGTGTGTCTTAACATTACCATAGGCATATGATAAGCCATAGTCGCCTTGGAGTATAGTTAAATGAACACTACTTTTCTTTGCGTTATTGCAGTAATTTTTTGTTCACCTTGCGTTTAAGGTCTTTCACAGGGTTCCTCGTAATTCGTTGAAATTTGGTGTCATCATTAAAGGTGTCGCTAATTCTGTTTATGTATTCTTGGGAAGGAATCAATACATATGCTGCTGTCTTGTCGGCTTTTCTTATTGTTACATCTTACAGATGTAACAATTTCTTATTGTTACAGATGTAACAATAAGAAAAGCCGACAAGACAGCAGCATATGTATTGATTCCTTCCCAAGAATACATAAACAGAATTAGCGACATCCTAATACATAGGTATGAAGTCAAGTCGAGGTCGAGGGAGGGGGAAGACGTACCGTGCGCGCTCTGTTAAAATCGTGTCATTAACCGGGATTCGTAGGACTACTGCCGTGGATTACTGATTACAGTCATAACAAAGTGCATAGTGACCCGCTGGAAAATTGAAAATAGTCATTAACAATAGAACTTTGTGTTAAATAGAGAATAAACGGGAGACCACGTGTGAGCCAGTGAACGAGGCTTTGTGTACATGCGTGTATTAGGAAAAAAATAGTGAACGGTGATTCGTGGAACAGTGATGTGGAACGGGTATCATAACAACATCTAAGTTGGAAGTGAATATTATAAATATAGAATACTAGAAATATAGAATAGTGGCAAGAGGCGGCATCAGTGGTTATAAATCGAGTAACTGGAAACTGGTGACATCAACCTGGGCCACAAGAGGTCACCTGTACTGACCGGGGGACCAGCTTCGCTACCCTACGCTAAGTACCTGCCATAAAGTTTGAACAAAATAACATACATAATATTACTAATATACGGTATACATATAATATTATAAATATTAAACATATAAATATATATACATATAATTTTATAAAGAGTTAAAAGGACTGACATCAACAAGTGATCCATACAGTGACTCTCAAATACAACACAATACATCAGACAATGGAGAGGTGTGGCGAGTGTTCGGGAGTACTGGGAAGACGTAATGCAGGTGTAACGTGCTGCATCTGTAACATAAGATTTCACCTGGGCTGTACAGAATTAGCTCCAGGATGCATAAAAAGGCAAGGAATTTACTGGGTTTGCAAAGATGACAGATTAATGTTAGAGAACATAACTAAACTGATGAAAAACATTCCCGAGTCACAGAGATTATCATTCACAGACAAGCTACCAGTGATATATGCGGACTGGGAAAAGTCAACATTGGATAACGACCAAAACTCAGGAACAGGTAGTTTAGAGAACTGCAGCAGTAGTGTGGAGGAGGAGACTATTGTGGTACAAAATAACAGCAATATTGCAGAGCCAGGTAATATAAACGATGAGAGCAACAGTGAGACAGAGTGCATAGATGAAGGAATTGGGACGAAAAACGGAGATGGCTCCAATAAAGAGGTAGACAAGACAGTCACAGATATAAATACCTTGAAAAACGCAAAACCGGAACACATTTGCAAATTCTCCGCTAAAGGAATATGCAAATATGGAAAATTAGGAGCAAAATGCCATTTTCTGCATCCTCGAAAATGCAGGAACATGTTGGAGAGGGGTACATGCCGTTTTGGAACAGGGTGTAGATACTTCCACCCTAAATTATGTCAATTTTCAATTAGGGACAAAAAATGCTACAATCTTCAGTGTCCGGAATTCCATGTGAGAGGTACAGAGGATTATAGACGGGAAGATCAATATGACACTACTGGAAATTTTTTAGAGGAAGGCAGAAATAGAGTAGTAAATATAAGAGAGAGGAACAGTCAGATGGAACCACTACAGGATTACAGAGGGGAACGGAGATACCCACAAGACTGGAATTCAAATTACCAACAAGCACACAGGTACTACACCAGACAACACCCGTCCTACTACCAAAACTGGACGAATCACTTCCAAAACGACACACCCTGGACGCAAACACAGTGGCCTCCTTACCAGAGCCTCAGATATTAACACCAAGTAAGGCTTCCAGCACTTCCACTAACACGATAACATCATTTATATTTGCCAACATCCAGGGTATAAAAACACGCAAATCCCCAACAAAGTTCACTTTATAGATGGTCTCCTTCATGAGGCAAATGCAGTGTTTGCAGCCATAACAGAAACCCACACAAAGGACTGCCATGATAGTGAAATATGGATCTCAGAATACAATCTTTTCAGATGTGATAGGAAACACCGGCTTCAGGGTGGGGTCAGCCTCTACATCAAAGACACACTCATCTGTACTGAGCTGCTAAACACCTCAAATGATATAGTGGAAGTGCTGATAATCAAAATAGAGATTTTAAATGTAGTTATTGTCCTTGTATATAAGTCACCAGAGGCAAACCCTCAGCAGTTTAAAGACCAACTAATGAAAATAGAACACTGCTTGGAAAACCTCACAAATCCAGCTCCGAACATCATCCTGCTTGGGGACTTCAACCTACGGCACCTGAAATGGAAACACCTGGCTAATACAGTAATATCAGAAAGAATACCAGGAAGTAGCCTAAATGAACAGGCACATGCAAATGACCTGCTACGGATGTGCGACAGGTTTGCCTTAAACCAGCAAATAGTAGAACCAACTAGGAAGGAGAACATGCTGGACCTCATTTTCACTAATAATGATGAATTGATCAGGAACATAATGATTACAAATACCTGTTACTCAGATCACAACTTAATTGAAGTTATGACAACCATGGGGAGTAGACCTTCAAAACCAGTCCAGATTCCCGGTGGAGGAGATTTCAGCAAATTCAACTTCAATAATAAACAGATAAACTGGGAGCAAATAAACCAGGACTTCACAGAAATAAACTGGGAAGAACAGCTAGAAAATGCAAACCTGAACCAGTGCCTGGAAAAAAGAAGCTCAGTAGCACTAGAAATATGTTCAAACCGCATACCTCTAAGAAAAAAGAGGAAGAGATGCAGATTGGAACGGGAACGTCGTTCCCTATATAGGCGAAGAAAACGAATCGCGGAACAACTTGAGAGTCGCACCCTATCTCAAGAACGGCGAAGAAGGTTAGGTAGAGAAATAGAAACAATTGAACGGAAGCTACAAGAATCATACAAAACCCAGGAGAGGCAAAGAGAGCAAAAGGCCATCAGTGAAATAGAAAGAAATCCGAAATATTTTTTCTCCTATGCAAAATCAAGATCAAAAACCACATCTAGTATCGGGCCCCTACGAAAGGGAGATGGAACTTTCACCGATGACAAAAAGAAATGAGCGAGCTACTGAGGACGCAGTACGACTCTGTTTTCAGCGAGCCATTAAACACACTAAAGATTGATAACCCAAATGAATTTTTCATGGATACGATACCAACATCAAATCATATATCAGACGTCACCCTATCCCCACTGGATTTTGAAGAAGCCATAAACAGTATGCCTATGCACTCTGCACCAATCCCGGATTCTTGGAACTCCACATTCATAAAGAACTGTAAAAAACCACTATCGCAGGCCCTCCACATTCTGTGGAGACAAAGCCTAGATACTGGCGTTATTCCTGATATACTAAAAACAGCAGAGATAGCACCACTTCAAGGAGGAAATAAGGCTGAGGCAAAAAATTACAGACCGATAGCGCTAACATCGCACATCATAAAAATTTTTGAGTGAGTGCTAAGAAGTAAAATCACAAAATACATGGAATCACAGCAACTCCATAACCCCGGACAACATGGTTTCAGAACAGGGCACTCTTGCCTGTCGCAGTTGCTGGACCACTATGATATGGCATTAGATGCTATGGAAGACAAACATAACGCGGATGTAATTTACACAGATTTCGCAAAAGCTTTTGATAAATGTGACCATGGTGTTATTGCACATAAAATGCGTTCAAAAGGAATTACCGGAAAAATAGGCAGATGGATCTACAATTTCCTGACCAACAGAACCCAATGTGTAATAGTCAACAAAATAAAATCCAGCCCATCAACCGTGATGAGCTCAGTCCCCCAGGGTACTGTGCTTGCTCCAGTACTTTTTCTCATCCTCATTTCGGACATAGACAAGAACACAACCTATTGCACTGTATCATCCTTTGCAGATGACACTAGGATCTTCATGAGAGTAGGCAACATAGAGGACACGGCGAACCTCCAGTCAGATGTAGATCAGGTCTTTCTATGGGCTACAGAAAATAATATGGTGTTTAACGAAGATAAGTTCCAGCTCATGCGCTATGGAAAAAATGAAAATATAAAAACGGAAACCACGTACAAAACACAGGCAAATCATAACATAGAACGAAAAGGCAATGTAAATGATCTGGGTGTACTCATGTCGGAAGACCTTACCTTTAAAGAACACAATAAAGTAGCCGTCACAACTGCAAGAAAAATGACAGGTTGGATAACAAGAACTTTTCACACTAGAGATGCTATACCGATGATGATACTTTTCAAAACGCTTGTGCTCTCTAGAGTAGAGTACTGCTGCACAATGACAGCACCTTTCAAAGCTGGAGAAATTGCTGACCTGGAGAGCGTGCAGAGATTCTTTACTGCTAGAATCCACTCAGTAAAACATCTAAACTATTGGGACCGACTAAAGAGCCTAAAACTGTACTCCCTTGAGCTCAGGCGGGAGAGGTACATAAAAATTTACACGTGGAAAATATTAGAGGGGCTGGTCCCAAACCTGCACACAGAAATAACATCACATGAGACCAGAAGACATGGCAGGATGTGCAGAATACCCCCGTTGAAAAACAGAGGTGCAACTGGTACTCTGAGAGAGAACTCTATCAACATCAGAGGTCCGAGACTGTTCAACACGCTTCCACTACACATAAGGGGCATAACTGGCCGACCCCTCACAGTGTTCAAGAGAGAACTGGATAAGCACCTCCAAAGGATACCTGATCAACCAGGCTGTGACTCATACGTCAGGCTGCGAGCAGCCGCGTCCAACAGCCTGGTTGATAAGTCCGGCAACCAGGAGGCCTGGTCGACGACCGGGCCGCGGGGACGCTAAGCCCCGGAAGCACCTCAAGGTAACCTCAAGGTAAGGTATCCTTAGTGATGACACCAAATTTCAATGAATCACTAGGAACCGTATGGAAGACCTTAAACGCAAAGTGAGCAAAACTATTACTGCAATCAACACAAAGAAAGGTAGTGTTCATTTAACTAAACTCCAAGGCGACTATGGCTTAGGATAAGCCTATGGCAATGTTAAGACACACAAACCAGGTAAATCACTACGCCCAATAATAAGCCAAATATCAGCTCCATCCTATCACCTGGCAAAAAGACTTAACGAACTCGTAACTCCATACACTCCAAGCAACTAGAGTTTACAGTCATCTGCAGATTTCCTAGAATTAATCAAAACTACACATCCCGATGGGTAAGAGAAGGAAGGGGAAGAGGGGAGAGGTAAAAGAAGGAAGAAGAGGGGGAAGGGTAAGAAAAAGGGGGGTAAGGAGGAAGGATGGGTAAGAGAAGGGTGGATGCGGAGGAAGGGGGGTATGAGGTGGAGGGGGAAGAGGGGAAGGGTAAGAGAAGAGGACGAGAAGGGGGAAGAGAAGGGGTTGAGGAGGAAGGGGAAATGGAGGGGGGAGGGGAAAGAGAAGGGGAATGAGTTGAAAAGGGAAGAAAAGTGGAGAGGGCAGGGGTAACAGAAAGATAATAAACTAGACCTTCTGCTTGGAATAGAGCAGACATAGTGCCGATCCCAAAACCCAAAGATCCAGCTAATCCCAGGCCCATCTCTCTCCAAAGCTGTGCAGCCAAGACGGCTGACAGAATGGCACTCAACAGACTGGAGTGGAAAATGACTAAACTGCACCATGATATGTATGCCTATAGAAGAGGGGTTGGCACAGTGGAATGTATTACAACTCTGTTAGCCCACTTCAATGACAGACCAGGAATGCTGATATTCCTGGACCTCGAAAAAGCCTTTGAACTGGCTAGCGCCCCAGCTATTCTCTGCTGCCTCATTTACAAAGAGGTCAGAGGAAACCTGCTCTCCTGGACCAAAAACTGTCTCATAAACAGAGAAGCAAGAGTAAAACTTCATGGCACAGTCTCTGAGTACAAAAGACATGAAAATGGTACACCGCAAGGAGGTATTCTCAGCCCTCTTCTCTTCAACTGTTTAATGGAAAGAATAATGAGGTTGAAACTCCAACATCACTGCAGGCTGCTAAACTACGCGGACGACTTTGTCATCATCATAAAAGGAAGGGATGCGGCACGCCTTGCACCCAAATGCTTAGACTGCATCAGTAAAGAGGCAAAACAGATTGGAATCAAACTCAACCCCTCAAAGTCAAAGGCTATGCCCATAAAAATAGCGAAGCCCAACATCCAACTCACAGTACAGGGTCAACCAATAGAATGGGTCGACACCTATCAGTATCTAGGAATCATCCTGGACACACACACACATGAATTTTAATGCTGAGGTCACTTACTTGAGAGAGCGAACTGCGGCCCGGACGGCAATCCTCAGGTCGCTAACCTCCCTTTCTGGAGGAGCCAATCTGCAAGTCCTTCGCACATACTATGTACAGGCAGTCAGATCAGTGATCGATTATGCCGCACCTGCACTCACAAATCTATCACACCAACAGTGGAAAAAGCTTGAAGTTGCCCAAAACAATGCTATGAGAGCTGCACTGGGAGCCCCCATGTGGACCAGGCTTGAAACTCTTAGATTGGAGATGGGTTTGCCCTCTCTACAAGAAAGAATATCACAAAGGACAGCTACAATTATCAGTAAGATAATAATTTCTTCTGATCCAATCCCAGTACGGCAGGCCTTGGTGGTTGGACTAGGCCAAAACAATGGAAACTCTTGGGTTGCAAGAGCAGGAAAAGTCCTAAACAGACTACATTTAAAAATCATGATTCTTGATAGAGAGGGTGATCATCCACACCCAAATTACACTCCTTCCGCGCCGTGGGAAGAGCCTACTTTCAAAATAGTAATAGAAAGTCTCCCAATGAAAAAGGCTGCCTATGATCCGACAATCCTAAGGCGCATAATAGAAGAGCAAATGTATAGCATAGCAGTAGCAGGAGCCACCCACATTTTCACAGACGGATCGGTGGACACAGAAAATGAGAGTGCTGGCGCTGCTCTTTGCACGACCAGCGTTCAGGCATATTGGAGACTGGGAGGACTAGTATCATCAACCCAAACTGAGCTGTTTGCCATACAACAGGCATTCGCATATGTGATTGCACAAAACACTCAAAATGCAATCATACACAGACTCAAAAGCTGCACTTCAAATACTAGGACAAAAACAGTGGAAAGATAATGTGGAAATAATTACCACCATTTTGTATCAAGGAGCAGTCGCTAAAGGCAAAGGACTCAACATAACTTTAAACTGGATCCCATCCCATATTGGAATCCCATTAAATGAAAAAGCTGATGAAATTGCTAAATTGGCAACTCGTCATCCAGTGATACATAAAACAATTCAACCCAGCCTAGAGAACATAAAAAACATCATCACCAAAAACTCTCACATCTCAACAAAGCCTATCTGCACCAGAGAATAGCTGAAGGTTCGCCATCTGCAACATGGTATCTTCAGGCTACCAAATTAGAAAGGTTAAATATCCCAAAAGGAATCCACAGGGAAATAGCAGTTAGGTTATATAGACTACGTCTAGGTTACAGATGCAACTGGGAGATTGGTGAACCCCGACAGAGAGAGTACATCTTCTGCCAAACTGTCACAGAAAAGCCATTACTTCACTATCTTCTGGAATGTGAAGCAACCAATGACCTTAGAAGAGCTTTAAGAGTTCCTGAATCATGCAGTGGCCACCCTGAAGCCATCAACACAGCCACTCTCCTGGTCAACAAAGGTGTCCAGCAGCTGGACACCCTCATAAAGACTGTGAAGCAGTATCCTCCCCCGCGATAACAGCTTGATGGTTAAATGCAACCTCAGAATACTGAGAAAAAAAAATTGTACCACTTACGGGCTGTTCATGCCCGTGCCACCTCTTGGGTGGCTTAATCTTCATCAGTCATCACAATCGACTTGAGAATGGTCCAGGACGGACCGAAAAGTCGTCGTCCCTTTACATTCCAGTGTGTGGTCTGGTCAACATATTTCAGCCACGTTATTGTGACTCCTCGTCTTCAACATCTGTTTTTTTGGACGATGGCACATAGGTGACCACCTCTTGGAAGACATAAAAAAATGAAGAAGCAATATGTATACCTGGGTCTCTTCCTAAACCCTTCCAAGTGTAAAGTAGTCTCCAACCCAGACATCATAGCTTGAAAAAGATCCGTCTTGCCTGGAGCCCATGTCATTAGGGCCGAGAACAGCACCCTCCTTGGAGCCTCCCTCTGGTCTAACACCGTTGAGAAGATCCTCCATAAGAAAATCAGACCTCAGGAGGATGGAAGACAGAATAGGTGACATCAATGCCCACAATACTTTTTATCTCCTCACTAAATGCTCATCCCTTCCGAGGCTAACATACTTTCTGAGGTGTGCCCCATCTTCTGACAGCCCAAAGCTTGAAGCGTATGACTTCATACTGAAGACCATGCTGGAAAACGTTGTGAACCTTTTCCTCAATGACTGTCAGCAGAAACAAGTAACTCTTATTGTCAGGCTCGTCGGCCTGGGTGTCTGCAATGCCACCCAAATGGCTGTCCCAGCTTTCCTGTCTTTCTTCTTAGCATCAGATGACCTGGTCAAGGAAATTCTATCTGACAACCTGGGTCACTGAGTAGGGACACATGACCCCCACTATATGGAATGTGACACAAAGTGGGGTACTATGGCAGACCCAGCACTCAGACCATCCCCGCTGAAAGCCAGAAAACAATTACGCTAGGATCGCCCCATTGGTGACGACAAAGCCACAGCTTTGCTGGAGGCAGCAACAACCCCCAGTGATCGTGCACGCCTCACAGCTGTGCAGGCTCCCCATGCAGGGGACTTCCTTTTGGCAGGTCCTAAGTCTGCAACAGGCACACGTCTTGATCTGCAGCAGCTCTGTATTGCAAGTGCTCTTTGCCTTGCTGCCCCTATCCACACTGTTCATAGGTGTATTTGCAACGAGGCAGATGCAGACGAATATGGATTGCATGGCCTGCACTGTGGAAAATCAAGCGGTTAGCACTCACGACACGACGAAGCTAGTGACATCATTAAGAGGAGCCATGCCTCTGCCCAGTATCCAGCAGAGAGAGAGCAAATGGTTCTGAAGTGAGCAGAACTGATTGACGAGAGACAGGCATCTCTATTTCATTGTGTCTTAACATGTGTGTATATATCTGTACATATAGTGTACATGTGTGTTTGGTAATATAGATGAATTATAGCAGTGGTACATGTTTAGCACAAAATATTAATTCGTGAACTTAGTCAGGCCCCAGCCAAGTAACGTGTGTCGCACCTGACGATGATAAAAGATTAAGCCACCCAAGAAGTTGCACGGGCATGAACAGTCTGTAAGGCACCTGACGATGGACCAGGTGGGGAAGTAAGACTAAGCCAGATGAATCCTCATTAGAATACCTTGAATTAAATACCTGATAAAGCAAAACTAGAGTACCAAACTGACTTAAATGTGTTGGGTTCACTGAAACGACAGCTCGATCCCATCACTGGACACCATCGACTCTAAAAACCCTTCAGTTCTGACGACCGAATTGGCTATCCTGAAGAAAGAAGCCAATGATCCCTGACCGACCATGAAACTTGCTTTCGCCTCAATCAAATCAGCGGCCCTTGTCACCTCACAAGGGATTAAGTGCTTTGGCATCAAGATTCTACCTGACCAGGGAAAGAAGGAACGACTCTACTCTTCACGACAATGTTTCAAGTGCTAAGCATGTACATTACCGCCACATGCACACAAAGCATCAAGTGCAGCATTTGCGCTCAAGATCACCACTACACAACCTGCAAGGCTGACACCAAATGCCGCCTTCTCTGTAAGGGAGACCACACCGCGATCTCATATCGCTGCCCTTGCAGACAGGATGCAATCGCTCAGATGATAGCCTCGGCGAAACTCGCCCTCCCCTGCCAACGCCTCAGCCACCGCCAGCCCCACAGGTACGCACACCAACCGCCCAGACGCCTTCCGTGTCCTTCGGTCCTTCCAGGTAGCGGCCTTTCCTTGCAACCATCCCAACCAGCACTCTGGGGGCCATCGCTCATCCAGCGTCCCAGCCTCGACTATCTCCGGCCCATCCTGTCATCTCCCCAAACAATGGCATCACACCCGTCCTAATGCGCCTCGCATAACGGATCGCCGTGACCGACAACCGCTTGTTTGAACACTCAACACTATGTATACCAAATCCCAGAAGACTTTGATAAATTTGTTGATGACTTTAATAACCAAATTGAGAGCTGTCTCAGAATTCTGTCTTCGACTGGGGGCGAAGTAGCCCTCAGAAGAAGAAAATAAAATGGTATGAGAACGATTACATAAATATGCTCAATGCAAATGTAAAGTACATGAGTAGAGAGTACCAGAGACATCTCCTTCTCCTTCATGAGGCAAATGCAGTGTTTACAGCCCTAACAGAAACCCACACAAAGGACTACCATGATGGTGAAATATGGATCTCAGAGTACAATCTTTTCAGATGTGATAGGAAACACCGGCTTCAGGGTTGGGTCAGCCTCTACATCAAAGACACACTCATCTGTACTGAGCTGCTAAACTCCTCAAATGATATGGCTGATAATCAAAATAGAGATTCTAAATGTAGTTATTGTCCTTGTATATAAGTCACCGGAGGCAAACCCTCAGCAGTTTAAAGACCAACTAATGAAAATAGAACACTGCTTGGAAAACCTCACAAATCCAGCTCCGAACATCATCCTGCTTGGGGACTTCAACCTACGGCACCTGAAATGGAAGCACCTGGCTAATACAGTAATATCAGAAAGAATACCAGGAAGTAGCCTAAATGAACAGGCACATGCAAATGACCTGCTATGGTTGTGTGACAGGTTTGCCTTAAACCAGCAAATAGTAAAACCAACTAGGAAGGAGAACACGCTGGACCTCATTTTCACTAATAATGATGAATTGATCAGGAACATAATGATTACAAATACCTGTTACTCAGATCACAACTTAATTGAAGTTATGACAACCATGGGGAGTAGACCTTCAAAACCAGTCCAGATTCCCGGTGGAGGAGATTTCAGCAAATTCAACTTCAATAATAAACAGATAAACTGGGAGCAAATAAACCAGGACTCCACAAAAATAAACTGGGAAGAACAGCTAGAAAATGCAAACCTGAACCAGTGCCTGGAAAAAATAAGCTGAGTAGCACTAGAAATATGTTCTAACCGCATACCCCTAAGAAAAAAGAGGAAGAGATGCAGATTGGAACGGGAACGTCGTTCCCTATATAGGCCAAGAAAACGAATCGCGGAACAACTTGAGAGTCGCACCCTATCTCAAGAACGGCGAAGAAGGTTAGGTAAAGAAATAGAAACAATTGAACGCAAGCTACAAGAATCATACAAAACCCAGGAGAGGCAAAGAGAGGAAAAAGGCCATCAGTGAAATAGAGAGAAATCCGAAATATTTTTTCTCCTATGCAAAATCAAGATAAAAAACCACATCTAGTATCGGGCCCCAGCGAAAGGGAGATGGAACTTTCACCGATGACAATAAAGAAATGAGCGAGCTACTGAGGAAGCAGTACGACTCTGTTTTCAGTGAGCCATTAAACGCACTAAAGATTGATAACCCAAATGAATTTTTCATGGATATGATACCAACATCAAATCATATATCAGACGTCACCCTATCCCCACTGGATTTTGAAGAAGCCATAAACAGTATGCCTATGCACTCTGCACCAGGCCCGGATTCTTGGAACTCCATATTCATCAAGAACTGTAAAAAACCATTATCGCAGGCCCTCCACATTCTGTGGAGACAAAGCCTAGATACTGGCGTTATTCCTGATATACTAAAAACAGCAGATATAGCACCACTTCATAAAGGAGGAAATAAGGTAGAGGCAAAAAATTACAGACCGATAGCACTAACATCGCACATTATAAAATTTTTTGAGAGAGTGCTAAGAAGTAAGATCACAAAATACATGGAATCACAGCATCTCCATAACCCCGGACAACATGGTTTCAGAACAGGGCGCTCTTGCCTGTCGCAGTTGCTGGACCACTATGATATGGCATTAGATGCCATGGAAGACAAACAAAACACTGATGTAATTTACACAGATTTCGCAAAAGCTTTTGATAAATGTGACCATGGCGTTATTGCACATAAAATGCGTTCAAAAGGAATTACCGGAAAAATAGGCAGATGGATCTACAATTTCCTGACCAACAGAACCCAATGTGTAATAGTCAACAAAATAAAATCCAGCCCATCAACCGTGAAGAGCTCAGTCCCCCAGGGTACTGTGCTTGCTCCAGTACTTTTTCTCATCCTCATATTAGACATAGACAAGAACACAACCTATAGCACTGTATCATTCTTTGCAGATGACACTAGGATCTTCATGAGAGTAGGCAACATAGAGGACACGGCGAACCTCCAGTCAGATGTAGATCAGGTCTTTCTATGGGCTACAGAAAATAATTTGGTGTTTAACGAAGATAAGTTCCAGCTCATGCGCTATGGAAAAAATGAAAGTATAAAAACGGAAACCACGTACAAAACTCGGGCAAATCATAACATAGGACGTAAAGGCAATGTAAAGGATCTGGGTGTACTCATGTCGGAAGATCTTACCTTTAAAGAACACAATAAAGTATCCGTCACAACTGCAAGAAAAATGACAGGTTGGATAACAAGAACTTTTCACACTAGAGATGCTATACCGATGATGACACTTTTCAAAACGCTTGTGCTCTCTAGAGTGGAGTACTGCTGCACAATGACAGCCCCTTTCAAAGCTGGAGAAATTGCTGACCTGGAGAGCGTGCAGAGATCCTTTACTGCTAGAATCCACTCAGTAAAACACCTAAACTATTGGGACCGACTAAAGAGCCTAAATCTGTACTCCCTTGAGCGCAGGCGGGAGAGATACATAATAATTTACACGTGGAAAATATTAGAGGGGCTGGTCCCAAACCTGCAAACAGAAATAACATCACATGAGACCAGAAGACATGGCAGGATGTGCAGAATACCCCCGTTGAAAAGCGGAGGTGCAACAGGTACTCTGAGAGAGAACTCTATCAACATCAGAGGTCCGAGACTGTTCAACACACTTCCACTACACATAAGGGGCATAACTGGCAATCCCCTCACAGTGTTCAAGAGAGAACTGGATAAGCACCTCCAAAGGATACCTGATCAACCAGGCTGTGACTCATACGTCAGGCTGCGAGCAGTCGCGTCCAACAGCCTGGTTGATCAGTCCAGCAACCAGGAGGCCTGGTCGACGACCGGGCCGCGGGGTCGCTAAGCCCCGGAAGCACCTCAAGGTAACCTCAAGGTGACATCCCACTGAAAGCAATCAAGGGCTGTTTAAAACTTATGTGTCAAGTAGCCAGGGAAGAGAAGATTGAAGAGTGGGAAAGACAATGGCTTGACTTCACTAGCTCCATTGGAAGAGAAACATCTGCGAGACAAGTGTGGGCAAATATTCAGATAGCTCAGGGGCAGCAGAACTCGGCCTTCGGCTCACAAAGACCCCAAGGGTAAGGCTGAGGTATTAATATTCCTGAATAGGGGCTATTCAGTAAATTCAGTTTTAATAATAAAAGGATAGACTGGGAGAAAATAAATAGGGAACTTACAAACATTCCATGGGAAACTGTTCTAAGTAATACAAATCCTACAGAAGGAATAGAAAAACTGACTTCGGAACCGTATCAAGTCTGTCTGAAACATGTTCCTTTGAGGAAAGCCAGAAAGAGATCCAACGTAGAAAGAGAACGCAGACGACACTATAAACGCAGGAAAAAAATAACGGAACTGCTTATGCAGACACGAATTTCCCGTCAAAGAAGGAATAATTTAAATAGGGAGATTGAAGAAATCGAGCGGAAATTGAAACACTCATATGAAACTGAAGAAAGGCAGTTAGAACAGAAAGCAATTCAGGAAATAAAGAAAAATCCAAAATACTTCTTCACATATTCGAAATCAAAAGCAAAAACCACTGCCAGTATTGGACCTATTCGTACAAGTGAAGGTTCATACACGGAGGATGACAAAGAAATTAGTGAAATCCTAAAAAAGCAGTATGAGGACATGTTTAGCGCTCCAATAAACAACATGAAGGTGGAAGATCCAGACAATTTCTTTATGCGGGATATTCAAACCCCTGTAAATATAACTATCAACACGAGCGTACTAGACTTTGAAAGAGAAATTGAAAACATGCCCATGCACTCGGCCCTGGGTCCAGATTCATGGAATTCAATATTTATAACGAAATGCAAAGTGCTGGTAGCACAGGCACTCAGTATAGTGTGGAGAAAGAGCTTGGACACGGGGGAGATACCAGATGCACTTAAAGTAGCAGACATAGCCCTTCTACACAAGGGAGGGAGCAAAGCATTGGCAAAAAATTATAGACCAGTTGCACTAACGTCGCACATTATAAAATATTATGAGAATGATTAGGAGTCAGGTCACCAATTTCATAGAGTCCAATGACCTTCACAAACCAGGCCAACATGGATTTCGAGCGGGAAGATCGTGCCTCTCACAGCTACTTGATCACTACGACAAAGTCACTGAGGCCTTAGAAGAAAAACAGAATGCTGATGTGATATACACAGACTTCACAAAGGCTTTCGATAAATGTGACCATGGCGTGATAGCACACAAAATGAAGTCAATGGGAATAACCGGTAAAACAGGACGCTGGATACTCAGTTTTGTCAAACAGGACTCGGCGAGTAACTGTCAACCATATAAAATCTAGTCCAAGTGCAGTTAAAAGCTCTGTACCTCAGGGTACAGTCCTTGCACTGCTGCTTTTCCTTATACTCATATCAGATATAGACAAACATACAAGTCACAGTTTCGTATCATCCTTTGCAGATGACACAAAAATCAGTATAAAAATTACCTCAACTGAAGACATTGAAAAACTTCAAGCTGATATTAATAAAGTTTTCGACTGGGCATCAGAAAATAACATGTTGTTTAACAGTGATAAATTCTAAGTAATCAGGTACGGTAAAAATGAGGACCTTAAACATAATACAGGGCATAAAACACAATCAAATGTGCCCATAGTAGGAAAACAGCGTGTAAAGGATTTGGGAATAACGATGTCTGACGACCTAACGTTTAGAGAGCATAACCAAGCAAACATTGCGTCAGCCTGAAAAATGATCGGATGGATTACGAGAACTTTTAAATCCAGGGATCCCATCACAATGGTTGTACTCTTCAAGTCACTTGTGTTGTCCCGTCTTGAGTACTGCTCAGTACTCACTTCCCCCTTCAGAGCAGGATGGATTGCTGAAATAGAGGGAATACAGAGAACATATATGGCACGCATAGACGCAATAAAGCACCTAAATTATTGCGATCATCTCAAAGCCCTCCAAATGTACTCACTCGAAAGAAGACGAGAGAGATATAAAATAATATACACGTGGAAGATACTGGAGGGCCAAGTACCAAATCTACACAGTAAAATAACAACGTACTGGAGTGAACGATATGGAAGAAAATGCAGAATATAACCAGTGAAGAGCAGGGGTGCCATAGGCACAATCAGAGAACACTGTATAAACGTCCGCGGTTGTTCAACACCCTCCCAGCGAGCATAAGAAATATTGCCGGAACAACCGTGGACATCTTCAAGAGGAAACTAGATTGTTTCTTCCAAGGAGTGCCGGACCAACCAGGCTGTGGTGGGTATGTGGACCTGTGGGCCGCTCCAAGCAACAGCCTAGTGGACCAAACTCTCACAAGTCAAGCCTGGCCTCGGGCCGGGCTTGGGGAGTAGAAGAACTCCCAGAACCCCATCAACCAGGTATCAACCAGGTAATACAGAAGTGGAGTGATGCAGCATCCTCCTCCTCCCTCCTTGGTGAAATAAGCAGGGAACAGCTCCTGCAATATAATAACCGAGGAATTAGGATAACAAGATCACAGTCTAGTGATGACGAGTATGGGGAACCAATCACAACCCAGGAATTAAGGAAGGGGGGCCTATAAAAAAGGGTAAAAGTACAGCATCTGGTGAAGATGGCATCACCTACGACATACTCATTGCACTGTGTGAAGTGTCTGGGAATCCACTACTCCACCTGTTTTAACAAATCATTCCTATGTGGAGTGTTGCCCACACAATGGAAACACGCAATAATTGTTCCCATACCAAAGCCCAATGACCCCGGCAATTAAAGACCTATCAGTCTCATGTCATGCACATGCAAGATGCTTGAAAGGATCTTCCTAAACCGACTGTTGCACAAAATAGGTAGACTAGGGGAGAAGGGACGGGGTCAACAGGTTTGTCAAAGGACGGAGCACAGCAAACTGTATAATTAATTACTTGGCTAATGACACATAAGTATTCTGTATTTGTTGACCTCGAAGGCTCCCCTCGGTAAAGCACAGGAGATTGCGATCCTGGACGAGCTTGCATGCAAGGGTGTCAAGGGGAGACTCGGGAAATGGATTGCTACCTCACAGGGAAACACTAATGGTGCAGGGATCTGCACTGATTTAAAAGCAGCGTTACAAAGCCTTCGTTAAAATCGGGCAGAAAATTTTGCAATAGTCGCTGAAATCAAGAGAGCTGTGATAGTACTTACCAACCAGGGAAGAGTCGTCAAATTTCTGTGGGTCCCTTCCCATGTTGGAATCTGTGGAAATGAACGAGCAGATGTGCTGGCTGCTGAAGCCGCTGAAGGAGACCATATTGAATACTTCATACACAAGACTCTTCTACAAATTTAGAGGTATTATCAGGCAATATCACCGTGACAGGGTAACTGAGAAAAGGAGGACAGAAGAACAAATCGGTGAATCTGTACGCTGGTACAACATGGTTGCAATTGGCACTCCCAATCATTATGGAAAAAGAGGAGGTGGCCGTGGGAGAGAATCGGTAATAGCAAGAATCCGTCTTGGATATAAATATCCATGGAAATTCAGAATGGAAACAACAGTTGAGCAGAGATGTTGAAGAGAGTGATGGACACCGTCTTGACCACTACCTGAGCGAATGTAAACGTCTAAGAATCATTAGAAATATGCCACATTGTTTGAGTTAGGAAAATACCATTTGTCAAATATAGATACTGTTCTTAAAAGATTCCTCAATTTTGTACCCGCATGATAACGTAAGATTTTCAGAGTGGACAGTGTTAATCTTCTTGTTTAAGAAGCTGCTCACTAGAGACAGTTAAGCAAGTTCCAGCTGTGTCTGGGTACAAGTGACAGGATCAGTAACGCTGCCCAATACTGTCACTATGGCGGTGTGTTCACTCACAGGATGAGTGGTGCTGCCCAATACTGTCACTATGGCGGTGTGTCCACTCACAAGATGAGTGGCGCTGCCCAATACTGCCACTATGGCGGTGTGTCCACTCACAAGATGAGTGGCGCTGCCCAATACTGTCACTATGGCGGTGTGTCCACTCACAGGATGAGTGGCGCTGCCCAATACTGTCACTATGGCGGTGTGTCCACTCACAGGATGAGTGGTGCTGCCCAATACTGTCACTATGGCGGTGTGTCCACTCACAAGATGAGTGGCGCTGCCCAATACTGCCACTATGGCGGTGTGTCCACTCACAGGATGAGTGGCGCTGCCCAATACTGTCACTATGGCGGTGTGTCCACTCACAGGATGAGTGGCGCTGCCCAATACTGCCACTATGGCGGTGTGTCCACTCACAGGATGAGTGACGCTGCCCAATACTGTCACTATGGCGGTGTGTCCACTCACAGGATGAGTGGCGCTGCCCAATACTGTCACTATGGCGGTGTGTCCACTCACAGGATGAGTGGCGCTGCCCAATACTGTCACTATGGCGGTGTGTCCACTCACAGGATGAGTGACGCTGCCCAATACTGTCACTATGGCGGTGTGTCCACTCACAGGATGAGTGCCGCTGCCCAATACTGTCACTATGGCGAAGTGTCCACTCACAGGATGAGTGGCGCTGCCCAATACTGTCACTATGGCGGTGTGTCCACTCACAGGATGAGTGACGCTGCCCAATACTGTCACTATGGCGGTGTGTCCACTCACAGGATGAGTGGCGCTGCCCAATACTGTCACTATGGCGGTGTGTCCACTCACATGATGAGTGACGCTGCCCAATACTGTCACTATGGCGGTGTGTCCACTCACAGGATGAGTGGCGCTGCCCAATACTGTCACTATGGCGGTGTGTCCACTCACAAGGTGAGTGGCGCTGCCCAATACTGTCACTATGGCGGTGTGTCCACTCACAGCATGAGTTACACTGTTCAATAAACTCGCTTTCGGGGCAAAATTTAAAATTTAAGCCCTGTATGCCACAAATGGCCTTACCGGCATATGCGTTCCTGAGGCAGTGCTGGCCCCACCAACAGAGGCCCCTGCATCTCCAACCATGCAATTGGGACTCTGAGGCACAACAACGACCAGATCGCCATCCACCATAACAACCATTCATAACCATCCACACAATCAGCCCCCACCAGAATCGCTGCCGGCGCCATTGCTAGCGGGTTACACGTGGTTTGGTTCCCTGGAAAACTTAAGATTCTAAGCACCCATCAACTCAAATCATTACGGTTTTGTGAGGAAGAACACATCAGTACTTCAAGACCCGGAGAATATCTTATTTGGAAGGAAACAAGGCCGATTTCGTCTACAAATGATGGAAAAACAACGTTGTTGATTATCTGCTGCCCAGCTGACTTGTATTTTGCACAACCCAGTATGCAGGTGACCCAGATTGTCATATTATACTCGTCGCCCATGACCGAGTTTTTTCTTTTTTTTGTGAGGACCGTATCACTGACCAGATATCACTCAGTGACCAGATAGCAAGTCCTACCCTGAAGGGCGAGGCGATACCCTGCAGGCATCGCCACAAGGGGGCACCTTAGAAGGTGTATTTAGCCTAACAGGGAAAGATTGACCAAACAGCTCAATTAGGTGTTAGTTATCCCCGATTCCACCTGGAAGAATCATTTTACGACCTCCATTGGAGGGGAATGAATTTCTTCAGGCCTGGAAGTATCTCAGGCATTAGGTAGGGCAAGGAATCGCTCCTCACTTCATGGAGACGTCATGGGGAAGTCAAAGAGAAAGAGGCAATGGAGGCAGCTTTCAGACGAGGAGGGACAGTGGACCGAGATGCAGCAGGCACCGAAGAAAACTGCTATCGAGGCTCCACTACGTGCTTCTACCAGCAAGACAGCAGACATAATGGACTTAGAAAGGAGAGCACCAGTCAGTGCTGTCACCAGTGCTACACCAGTAAGCCAGTGTCAGACTTCTCTGTCCACCTCCCAACCACATGACGACAGTATGAAACAGGAGAGGACACCACCAGTCTCACACCAGACATCGTCAGACTCTGCACATCTTCCAAAATTCAAAATAATGCACACAGACCACTTTCCTACAGCATATGGAGTAGTAACGGCAATGGAAAAGGACCAACCAGAGCTCAAACTTTCCATCACAGTCAACCTGAAAGGACTGTTTCTTTTCCACTACTCTCTCTCTGCTTTCGTTTACTATTTCCCCCTTTGTTCCAAAAGCCCCATTCCCTATTCCCCACGTTCCCACCCCTATTCCCAGCCCTCTTCCCCAGCTCACACTCCTGGCCCGGGGCGCCAGACAATGCTAGCGAAACCAATATATTGCAAAGCATATTATTTTTCACCTACAGGGACACTCTAGGTATTAACAACCCTTGAGAGAGTGAGGATCGTGCGTGTCTTGGGCGGACTTCCCTTTGTCTTGAGTGTCCCTCGAGTGCGTCAGCCCCTTTCCTTGAGTGCGACTGGCTGGTTCCCAGTGTATTTCAATGCCTTCTTTGAGTGTCTCAGGCGAGTTCCCAGGAGTTCCTCGAGTTAAAGTTCCCTACCCACCCACCCACCCCTATTAGTGCTTACCAGTTAATGCTTGCCTATTTGTGACAATGGGAAAGTGAGGTGTAGCGCTTGGTCCCCTGCCTTCTAGCTAGCCGTGTGTATATATATATTCCGAAGTGTGTGAGTTGATAAACGTGACAAGAACCACTTTGGAACGGTTACACACCACAGCAACTTTGCAACATGTGCCCATTAGAAGAAATTCCGAATAGACAATGCTAGTCTCGGTCAACTTTGCAAGATTAACCCTACAATCCCAATCATTATTACATTTAGAACACCTTTGGTACTGTTGTACACATTAAATTCTCGATCAGTCTGGGAACATGTGCAAACTAGAGCCACATTAGAACATAGGTAAATATGTGTGTGTATATCACGAAAATAAACACGTGATTAAAAATG
The DNA here is from genome assembly GCF_040958095.1 of Procambarus clarkii. NCBI lineage: Eukaryota > Metazoa > Arthropoda > Malacostraca > Decapoda > Cambaridae > Procambarus > Procambarus clarkii. The sequence continues at coordinate 26,305,258 of NC_091227.1, forward strand.
TGACAGTGTCAGACCACGGAGGAAAATTAAAACAGGAATTTTTTTAAGTACTTTCGTATATTAATACATCTTCAGAAGGAGTCTAAAGGTAAATATAGGTAAATATATATAAATATATATATATATATATATATATATATATATATATATATATATATATATATATATATATATATATATATATATATATATATATATATATATATATACCTGTTAATGCCTGTTATAAATTAAATAGGCCACGGCATTTTTTTTTTTTTTGGTTATAGCAACCAACGTTGCAAGTGCAGTTTACTATTAAATAAAAAAGTGACATCTCACATATAAATACGTTTTCTATGCATCGGACTCGTTAGGTGGGGTTGCTTTTGTGGTTCGTATGTGTAACTAGTTACGTTATAAAGTTCGATTTTCGACGGAGTGGCCATTCAAGCAGCGTGGCTAAATTAACGTATTTCTGCCATTTTCAGGTGCTAATAAATTTTTTTAAATTGTTTAAATTACGAAAACGCAAGTTTGTTGACGTGATGTAATGAGGAGGCCTAATTAACAGGCGTCAGCATTACGAGTAATTAGGAGTAACGTAACTAATTAGGAGTGAGAGTAACTATGATAAGAGCATTAGGAGTAGTCAAGGTGTGGGAAAAACGGATCCGCGTAACACGGTTCATGATTCATCAGGCATTTACGTAGGTTATCTTGAGATTATCTTGAGGTTATCTTGAGATTATCTTGAGGTTATCTAGATGATTTCGGGGCTTTGCGTTCCCGCGGTCCGGTCCTCCACCAGGCCTCCTCCTTCTTACACACCCCCTAGGAAGCAGCCTGTAGCAGCTGTCTAATTCCCAGGTACCTATTGACTGCTAGGTAAACAGGTGCATTAGGGTGAAAGAAACTCTACCCATTTGTTTCCGCCTCCACCGGGGATCGAACCCGGAACCTCAGGACTACGAATCACGACCGCTGTCCACTCACCTGTCAGGCCCTCATGCTAACGAAACCTGTACATCTTTCCCAAATTATCTCGGCTTTTGTTTATATTAAACGCATTTGGAGTTGCAAACTGCACAACCCAGGGTTGTTATCGTTATAAACAGCCTCGTAGTGCTTCACAAGCCAGGGTTGTTATCGTTATAAACAGCCTCGTAGTGCTTTGGAGTTCATGAGATATTTAATAACTGCATACAAAGCCTCCTTGATTGAGGAAAGATCTACAGGTTTCGCAAATTAGAGTAGTAACGCAAGTGGCAAACAAGAAGTTGTGGGAGGGGCTGTTCAGCTGTTAGTGGTGACAGAGTATGACGACACTGGGCGAAAATTTCCGGTAATAACAAGCCCGAGTTCATCCCTAACAGCTGACAAGAGACAAATGCCCATCGGGGGTGCTGCCATCTGTCGGTGCCCCGCACCCCAAGCCCTGTATGGCGTTGTAAACAAATGAACCCCGGCTAGCCAACCACTCTTGGGGGCTCCCCCTGTTATAATGCGGCTATTGTGGTTGGCTTGGTGGCTTCTTACTGGCTCAGAGCATTCACAGTGGCTTATGTCTGCTTGTATTGTTTCTGAGAAATCGTCAGAGGAGGGAGAAAGGTTTTAAGAATGTTGTTGTCTGGAAGTGAATGCGGATTCATCTCGTCCTTTCGCGTGGGTGGTGGGGAGCTGCGTGGATTGGTTGATGAACACAGTTTAGGTCGTTCGGGGGGTTGAGTGAGTTAGTTTTGTCTCACGTCAAGGCAATGATATTGTTCATGAAAGGTGTTCATCCCGTGGGGGTGACTGTTCATTGTGTGTGTGTTCAATATGGGCGATGCTATTCTTCGTGTGTTCATCATTTGTGGTGTTCATTTGTGGTGTTCATCATTTGTGGTGTTCATCATTTGTGGTGTTCATTATTTGGGGTGTTCATCAAGGGTGGCGTACATGCGTTGTGTTCACCATTTGTTCATCATCTTCACTAGTGGTAAACACAGAAAAATATGACCCTTGATAGCAAGGAAGACGAAGCACTTAGTGCACTCATTTCAAGTTACAACTTTTTCAAGTGTCTCGTTATTGTACAATTTGACTATTAGCTACCATAATCTTGTATTTCATTGGTTGTAAATAGTAACAGCGAAACAGGAAATATTAAAAAAAAATTAATTAATAATTGACAATGAAGTTTGTGGCCATCTTCACTACCGCTATCAGGATAGTGTGTGTGTGTCACCTTCCGGACTCTCCTGATAGTGTGTGAGACCATCTGGACTTTCTTGATAGTGTGTGAGACCATCTGGAGTCTCCTGATAGTGTGTGAGACCATCTGGAGTCTCCTGATAGTGTGTGAGACCATCTGGAGTCTCCTGATAGTGTGTGAGACCATCTGGAGTCTCCTGATAGTGTGTGAGACCATCTGGAGTCTCCTGATAGTGTGTGAGACCATCTGGAGTCTCCTGATAGTGTGTGAGACCATCTGGACTTTCCTGATAGTGTGTGAGACCATCTGGAGTCTCCTGATAGTGTGTGAGACCATCTGGAGTCTCCTGATAGTGTGTGAGACCATCTGGACTTTCCTGATAGTGTGTGAGACCATCTGGAGTCTCCTGATAGTGTGTGAGACCATCTGGAGTCTCCTGATAGTGTGTGAGACCATCTGGAGTCTCCTGATAGTGTGCGAGACCATCTGGAGTCTCCTGATAGTGTGTATGTGTGTGTGTGAGTGTGTGTGTGTGTAGGCATCTTCACTCCCTGATAGTGAGAATAGTTTGTCATACAGATTACTGTATAATTACAGTAAACATTCAGCATTGTAATTACAGTTTCTGTATTCCATTCACTCATCAACTAAGAGATTTGCTATAGTTGATGCACGTGATTAATGTGCAACTGTAGACGTTCTTACGTGATAAAAGACATCAGTCTTCCAAATGGACAATTGATGTGCAATTGGATTTCGAAACATGGATTTTGAAGAATTAGTGATGCATTGCTGCAAAAATGTAATGGGTTCAGTAGCAATTTTTTTTTTCTTGTGATAGACAGTGTTGTATTTGGGAAAACATTAGCTGGTGGGAGTTAATGTGGGAATACACTGTTCTTCTTGTTGTTCATTCTCCCACGGTGGCCTGAGGGAGGTGTTAGATTATTGCTCTCAGGGAATTGCCTGGGAGACATTGCATCTCTCCCAGTTGCCTAAGGGAGAGTGCCCTTAGCCCCAAGAAGGAAGACACTCTGTACCTCCCATGGTGTTCTGAGCAAGGAATCCTAACCAACCACACCGTGGGAGTGTCAACATCTTGTCTCTCTGTGTTATGAACCCTGTAACGAAGCCTCTTTATCTCTAACGACTCTTAAACCAACCAGACCCGCCGAACAAGGGGCCAGAGAATGCTTATAAAACATACTCAGACAGGCCCCAAAGGCAAAAATATATAAATACAACAAAAAAATACAACAAAAAAACTTTGAGCTGAGGCATTGGAGGTGTGGAATACTTTCTAACGTGTCGAGAACCAGTTGTGTTGTATTTTTAGAACTTGGTATTCATGCGTATATACACTCACATATACACACACAAGCGTGTATTACACTGATAAGTTGAACTAGCCTAAACTAAGAAATACTAGCAGTATAGAGACATATATATATATATATATATATATATATATATATATATATATATATATATATATATATATATATATATATATATATATATATATATATATATATATATGCGAACAAGCCTGAATGGTCCCCAGGACAATATGCAACTGAAAACTCACACCCCAGAAGTGACTCGAACCCATACTCCCAGGAGCAACACAACTGGTATGTACAAGACGCCTTAATCCACTTGACCATCACGACCGGACATAATGAGGTGATAGCCGAGGCTATTTGAACCACCCCACCGCCGGCACTCGGATAGTAATCTTGGGCATAGCATTTTACCAAATCACCTCATTCTTTGGGGCACACGTGAGGAACACAAATGCGAACAAGCCTGAATGGTCCCCAGGACAATATGCAACTGAAAACTCACACCCCAGAAGTGACTCAAACCCATACTCCCAGGAGCAACACAACTGGTATGCACAAGACGCCTTAATCCACTTGACCATCACGACCGGACATAATGAGGTGATAGCCGAGGCTATTTGAACCACCCCACCGCCGGCACTCGGATAGTAATCTTGGGCATAGCATTTTACCAAATCACCTCATTCTTTGGGGCACACGTGAGGAACACAAATGCGAACAAGCCTGAATGGTCCCCAGGACAATATGCAACTGAAAACTCACACCCCAGAAGTGACTCGAACCCATACTCCCAGGAGCAACACAACTGGTATGTACAAGACGCCTTAATCCACTTGACCATCACGACCGGACATAATGAGGTGATAGCCGAGGCTATTTGAACCACCCCACCGCCGGCACTCGGATAGTAATCTTGGGCATAGCATTTTACCAAATCACCTCATTCTTTGGGGCACACTTGAGGAACACAAATGCGAACAAGCCTGAATGGTCCCCAGGACAATATGCAACTGAAAACTCACACCCCAGAAGTGACTCGAACCCATACTCCCAGGAGCAACACAACTGGTATGTACAAGACGCCTTAATCCACTTGACCATCACGACCGGACATAATGAGGTGATAGCCGAGGCTATTTAAACCACCCCACCGCCGGCACTCGGATAGTAATCTTGGGCATAGCATTTTACCAAATCACCTCATTCTTTGGGGCACACGTGAGGAACACAAATGCGAACAAGCCTGAATGGTCCCCAGGACAATATGCAACTGAAAACTCACACCCCAGAAGTGACTCGAACCCATACTCCCAGGAGCAACACAACTGGTATGTACAAGACGCCTTAATCCACTTGACCATCACGACCGGACATAATGAGGTGATAGCCGAGGCTATTTGAACCACCCCACTGCCGGCACTCGGATAGTAATCTTGGGCATAGCATTTTACCAAATCACCTCATTCTTTGGGGCACACGTGAGGAACACAAATGCGAACAAGCCTGAATGGTCCCCAGGACAATATGCAACTGAAAACTCACACCCCAGAAGTGACTCGAACCCATACTCCCAGGAGCAACACAACTCGTATGTACAAGACGCCTTAATCCACTTGACCATCACGACCGGACATAATGAGGTGATAGCCGAGGCTATTTGAACCACCCCACCGCCGGCACTCGGATAGTAATCTTGGGCATAGCATTTTACCAAATCACCTCATTCTTTGGGGCACACGTGAGGAACACAAATGCGAACAAGCCTGAATGGTCCCCAGGACAATATGCAACTGAAAACTCAAACCCCAGAAGTGACTCGAACCCATACTCCCAGGAGCAACACAACTGGTATGTACAAGACGCCTTAATCCACTTGACCATCACGACCGGACATAATGAGGTGATAGCCGAGGCTATTTGAACCACCCCACCGCCGGCACTCGGATAGTAATCTTGGGCATAGCATTTTACCAAATCACCTCATTCTTTGGGGCACACGTGAGGAACACAAATGCGAACAAGCCTGAATGGTCCCCAGGACAATATGCAACTGAAAACTCACACCCCAGAAGTGACTCGAACCCATACTCCCAGGAGCAACACAACTCGTATGTACAAGACGCCTTAATCCACTTGACCATCACGACCGGACATAATGAGGTGATAGCCGAGGCTATTTGAACCACCCCACCGCCGGCACTCGGATAGTAATCTTGGGCATAGCATTTTACCAAATCACCTCATTCTTTGGGGCACACGTGAGGAACACAAATGCGAACAAGCCTGAATGGTCCCCAGGACAATATGCAACTGAAAACTCACACCCCAGAAGTGACTCGAACCCATACTCCCAGGAGCAACACAACTGGTATGTACAAGACGCCTTAATCCACTTGACCATCACGACCGGACATAATGAGGTGATAGCCGAGGCAATTTGAACCACCCCACCGCCGGCACTCGGATAGTAATCTTGGGCATAGCATTTTACCAAATCACCTCATTCTTTGGGGCACACGTGAGGAACACAAATGCGAACAAGCCTGAATGGTCCCCAGGACAATATGCAACTGAAAACTCACACCCCAGAAGTGACTCGAACCCATACTCCCAGGAGCAACACAACTGGTATGTACAAGACGCCTTAATCCACTTGACCATCACGACCGGACATAATGAGGTGATAGCCGAGGCTATTTGAACCAAAAGAATGAGGTGATTTGGTAAAATGCTATGCCCAAGATTACTATCCGAGTGCCGGCGGTGGGGTGGTTCAAATAGCCTCGGCTATCACCTCATTATGTCCGGTCGTGATGGTCAAGTGAATTAAGGCGTCTTGTACATACCAGTTGTGTTGCTCCTGGGAGTATGGGTTCGAGTCACTTCTGGGGTGTGAGTTTTCAGTTGCATATTGTCCTGGGGACCATTCAGGCTTGTTCGCATTTGTGTTCCTCACGTGTGCCCCAAAGAATGAGGTGATTTGGTAAAATGCTATGCCCAAGATTACTATCCGAGTGCCGGCGGTGGGGTGGTTCAAATAGCCTCGGCTATCACCTCATTATGTCCGGTCGTGATGGTCAAGTGGATTAAGGCGTCTTGTACATACCAGTTGTTTTGCTCCTGGGAGTATGGGTTCGAGTCACTTCTGGGGTGTGAGTTTTCAGTTGCATATTGTCCTGGGGACCATTCAGGCTTGTTCGCATTTGTGTTCCTCACGTGTGCCCCAAAGAATGAGGTGATTTGGTAAAATGCTATGCCCAAGATTACTATCCGAGTGCCGGCGGTGGGGTGGTTCAAATAGCCTCGGCTATCACCTCATTATGTCCGGTCGTGATGGTCAAGTGGATTAAGGCGTATTGTACATACCAGTTGTGTTGCTCCTGGGAGTATGGGTTCGAGTCACTTCTGGGGTGTGAGTTTTCAGTTAAATATTGTCCTGGGGACCATTCAGGCTTGTTCGCATTTGTGTTCCTCACGTGTGCCCCAAAGAATGAGGTGATTTGGTAAAATGCTATGCCCAAGATTACTATCCGAGTGCCGGCGGTGGGGTGGTTCAAATAGCCTCGGCTATCACCTCATTATGTCCGGTCGTGATGGTCAAGTGGATTAAGGCGTCTTGTACATACCAGTTGTGTTGCTCCTGGGAGTATGGGTTCGAGTCACTTCTGGGGTGTGAGTTTTCAGTTATATATATATATATATATATATATATATATATATATATATATATATATATATATATATATATATATATATATATATATATATATATATATATATATATATATATATATGCGGAAAATCCACAGAGAAATATGAAATGAGGTGAACGTTTCGGCTTTGTTAAAGCCTTTGTCAACACCAGACTGACTAAGGAGAAGGGAGAAGGGGGAGGATATATAGGCCGACACCTGACAAACCCATCCCTAGGGTTGGTCAGGTGTAATTAACCACAAACAGGTATAGCTTAGAATGGTCAAAGAGGATTAAGCGGTCAGAGAATAAGGATGAAAGATTAAAGAAAAGCCTCATGAACACACAATATATGAATATACAATTATAATGAGACATTGTAAGCCTCTCTATCAGAGTTGTTTCTTAAATTGTTGTGCAATATTATAACTTAAAAATGGATCAAGTTTGTACATTCCAGTACTAACATTAAGAAGATTTGGACACTGACTGATTAGAGCAGACTCAATCAAATTCCGTTCCATGAAATCCCCACAATTGGTAATGCTTTTTGCCCCATTCCAGTTAATATTGTGATCGCATAAACTCGTATGTAGATACAATGCATTAGACGTTTGGGATTTTGGATTACGATAAATGATAAATTACGTTAGAAAAGCAAAACATGAATAAAATTGCACATAAAAATTGTAACATAAAATCAATCAAACAAAATAATAAGAATAATCACTGGCAAATGAAAAGTTACGTTAAGACAAGTGAGTAATAGCAAGGAAATTATATTAGTGCAGGAATATTGGCTTCAAGCTGCCACCTCCCTTAGTACACGTAAGCCAAGGCTTAGTCTACCAATGAGACGTGTTGGAGAGCACGGTATATTCTGATGACTGTAGGTCGCGGGGCTCAGACGTCAGCTTGTGGGGTGGGTGGAGGAGCAGGTGCGACGGGCGCCAGCCAATCAGCGATAGGCAGGCGACGGACAAGCAGTTTGCTGGTTTGAGTGGCGGAGGTGGAGCAGGTGTCCCGGTGCTGAATACGTTTGCTCTCTGGGCAAAACTTGGTGTTGTACTTGTTGGATATATCTTCTATATTAGTTGTTATTGTTGTTATTAGTTGTATAGGGACGTACTTAGGAGGGAAGAGCAGGCTCAATCTCTCTTGAAGGAGATTATTGTCACAAAATATATATATATATAATATACACAAAACTCGCACGCTCTTTACATACCACTCCATTCATGAAGGAATCTTGACCACCCCCCCTTCCTACCCCCGTCCACCCCCCCTACACACACCACCCTACACCCCCCCCCCCCCCCCCGTTCCTTGCATCTGCACCCACTCCAAGAACCTGAACTGACTGGGCACGGAAACAAATGCGTTTGTTGCTTGGAATTCTTTGGATGGTAGCGAGCATTTACCCGATGCTCTTTAGCGAAACCTGTTCATCTTTTCCTCAATCATGTCGGCTTTGTTGATGTATATTACAGAATTGTTTTAAACGGGGAAGAATTATGAGGTTGTTTATAATAATAACAACCTTTTGGTTGTGAGGTTTCAGAGCTCGTAAGTTGTATCTTTAACAACCCTTCCAGAGGTTGATAGGCCTTAATAACCCTTCCAGAGGTTGATAAGTCTTAATAACCCTTCCAGAGGTTGATTAGTCTTAATAGCCCTTCCAGAAGTTGATATAGACCTTAATAACCCTTCAGAGGTTGATATAAACCTTAATAACCCTTCAGAGGTTGATATAGGTTTAAATAACCCTTCAAAGGTTGATATAGGTCTTAGCCTATATCAATCAATCACTCATCGCAAGGTTAGCCTTAGTCAGAGTAGTTAGTAAATGGAATGCATTAGGCAGTGATGTGGTGGAGGCTGACTCCATACACAGTTTCAAATGTAGATATGATAGAGCCCAGTAGGCTCAGGAATCTGTACACCAGTTGATTGACAGTTGAGAGGCGGGACCAAAGAGCTAGAGCTCAACCCCCGCAAGAACAACTAGGTGAGTACACTCTCTCTCTCTCTCTCTCTCTCTCTCTCTCTCTCTCTCTCTCTCTCTCTCTCTCTCTCTGCTCCCCCAAATACAAAATTTAGCATTTAATAAAGAGGATTTTAGGTCAATATCTGCAGCAAGGAGGGTGAGTGGAACTCTTCACTCTGGTGAGGCCAGAGTGTGACTGAGTGCCTTCACTCTCAACTCCCAAACAAATAGGAACACCCTGGGAATGACGTATAGCTCGCTCTCTTAACTTTCCTGATGCAAGAGGGATTTTTTTTCCTACATTGTCCTCTTTTTTTTTTTTTGCTGGACCTTGTGCTGATATGACGAAGTGTTTAGTGGTTATTATAAATGATTGTCAACGTTATTATGAAAATGGGGATGATAACGGGACTAAAAGTAATATAAATGATTTTTTATTTATTATTATACACAATTATTAAATTAATTTTTCATTATTTTATGAAAACATTAAATTATCAAAGACTAACCCTATTAAATTTAATTTTATTATTTATTTTTATTGTTTTTTTGGATTGGATTGTTTTTGGATTATTTTGTATTATTGTATTTTGGATTTTTGGATTATTGTTGTATTGGAACATTGAATGTCATTTTGGGTTGATGGAATAGTTGAATGCAGACAAATTTGATTGCCAACCTGTGACATATTTAAAGTGCTTCGGGAGATGGTAACAGGACTGAAAAGTAGTCTTCTCCTATGCCTTCCTGCAACCAGAGAGTGAGAGAGTAAGAGAGTGAGAGTGTGAGAGGGAGAGGGAGAGAGTGGGGGTTGCCGACGTTGCTACCTGTCTAATGTTTCAGCTTCTGATTAATGTCTTAGCCATATATAGTTTTAAAACATGGGAGAGGGAGGGAGGAGATCTACATACACCACTACCCTGTTGGATACGATGGGTACTCTGCTGGAAAACGCATTTATCCCTTGTAAGTCTGCATCTTCATTTTACACCTGTGCCTTCGACTTTCTTGCTTTTTTCTTGTTCTGAAAATCTCATTCTCTTAAAGTCTTGAACGAGGACCCATCCCAAATCCTTATCCTGACTGATTTCAAGTGCTATATAGTCGTAATGGCTTGGCTCATTCCCCTGATACTACTCTCTTATTATTTTTAATTTAGATCAATCTTAACCTGATATCGTAGGGAAATCTAATTATTAAAAAACTAACTAAACCTTTTGATGATAAATTAATGTAATTACCAATGTGTGAGAGCCATAAAGGAGCTGCATACTGGACGTGTTTTCTGACATAGGTTGTATATTGTGTTATTAATGATGTTTTAAAAGGGGTTTATTCAATTGTTGCTTTGAACTATAAATTTTTTGTGTGTTGTCGCTGACTTGAGTTCTTCTGTGGTCGCTTCTGGCATAAACTTGACGTGTGTGTGTGTGTGTGTGTGTGTGTGTGTGTGTGTGTGTGTGTGTGTGTGTGTGTGTACTCACCTATTTGTGTTTGTGGGGGTTGAGCTTTCTCTCTCTGGTCCCGCTTCTCAACCGTCAATCAACAGGTGTACAGGTTCCTGAGCCTACTGGGCTCTATCATATCTACACTTGAAACTGTGTATGGAGTCAGCCTCCACCACATCACTGCCTAATGCATTCCACCTGTTAACTACTCTGACACTAAAAAAGTTCCTTCTAACGTCCCTGTGGCTCGTGTGCGTGCGTGTGTATGTGTGTGTGCGTGTGTGCGTGTTTGTGTGTGTGTGTGTGTGTGTGTGTGTGCGTGTGCGTGTGTGTGCGTGCGTGTGTGTGTGTGTGTGTGTGCGTGTGTGTGTGTGTGTGCAACCCGTTCTCGCAAATTTAATAAGTCAATATTGACATGTTAAGTATGTCACCTATGCACATATTTAATAAAATAGATACCCTTAAACAGATTCATAGAAAACGCCGACCTTACCTAACCTTGTTAGTATCTTAAGATAAGCATCTTATTGCTTCGTAATTACAATTATTACCTAACCTATAATAGGTATAGGTTAAGTAATAATTGTAATTATGAAGCAATAAGATGCTTATCTTAAGATACTAACAAGGTTAGGTAAGGTCGGTGTTTTCTATGAATCTTTTTAGGGGTATCTATTATGTTTAGTATATCACCTATGCACGTAGTTAATAAGTCAATATTGACTTATTAACTAGAACGAGAACTATTAACTATTTGCGAGAACGGGTTTGTGTGTGTGTGTGAGGAAATGTTGCCATACCGTACACAACTTTCAGCTATTCGTTTTATTTTTAGTTAAGGTTGCACATGAACTTACGATGCTTAGCCTGGAACACTTTATAATGCCCTACAACTCTCCTACACACAAAAATACCCCATGAAACAATCCTATATTCTAACGTTAACTGCTTTAAATGTTATTACTTTCAAATGCTACCAATTGGACTCGAGAATACTGCAATGAAAACTGTGCTTTGATATCGTAAAATCTTTTGTGCACTAATATATATTCAAATTAAAAAAAAAAGGTTGAAAAAAAGCAAAAAAAAAAAGGTGTTTGTGCAGTGCCATAGAAATTAAATTCCCCTGGTTTTTTCCCCTGTCATGTCACCGGGATCATTGGCTCTATGTGCCTGCAGGACGCATGAACCAAACGCTGGTTGTAGTTCCCTGAGCATATCGACCTAATGACCCGTGGGCAGATAGCCCTCTCTTGCCCTTCATACGCAACGGGACCTGCTAAATGTTATTGCGATTTGGCTAATAAATGTTATAGAAGATAAAAGGGCGTATGGGCTAGCGGTAATCGTGTCCGATCTAAATTGAGTTTTGAGTGTGTGTGTGTGTCTGTGTGTGTCTGTGTGTGTCTGTGTGTGTGTGTGTGTGTGTGTGTGTGTGTGTGTGTGTGTGTGTGTGTGTGTGTGTGTGTGTGTGTGTGTGTGTGTGTGTGTGTGTTTGATCACTATACTCTCTCGACTAATGTGACAGTTATACAAACACACAGACTGTCTATGTATCTGGTAGAAACGCCATTCTCTTAAACACGGACTCGCGATCTCATTGTTGTAGGTGAATACAATCTCATTGATGGAGGTGAATACAATCTCATTGATGGAGGTGAATACAATCTCATTGTTGTAGGTGAATACAATCTCATTGATGGAGGTGAATACAATCTCATTGTTGTAGGTGAATACAATCTCATTGTTGTAGGTGAATACAATCTCATTGTTGTAGGTGAATACAATCTCATTGTTGTAGGTGAATACAATCTCATTGTTGTAGGTGAATACAATCTCATTGTTGTAGGTGAATACAATCTCATTGTTGTAGGTGAATACAATCTCATTGATGGAGGTGAATACAATCTCATTGTTGTAGGTGAATACAATCTCATTGTTGTAGGTGAATACAATCTCATTGTTGTAGGTGAATACAATCTCATTGTTGTAGGTGAATACAATCTCATTGTTGTAGGTGAATACAATCTCATTGTTGTAGGTGAATACAATCTCATTGTTGTAGGTGAATACAATCTCATTGTTGTAGGTGAATACAATCTCATTGATGGAGGTGAATACAATCTCATTGTTGTAGGTGAATACAATCTCATTGTTGTAGGTGAATACAATCTCATTGTTGTAGGTGAATACAATCTCATTGTTGTAGGTGAATACAATTCACGGTATAATTTAATGTCTTCACCTTCGCCAACAGACAGCCTGATTTGGGCTTATGATGACCAGGAAGTGAATGACTGACAACCCAACTAGAAAAATACCGACCATAACTTGGGTGAAAATATATCATTATAACACGTGCAGACCGACTTTGTCTAAAGGTGAGGGATAGTACGCTTTTGCCCCCAAAGAGGGTGTTGCCCTAGGAAGACTTAATATCAGTCCACGCAGAACTAACCTCGCCAGACTGTGAATTAACATGAATTAACATATCCAGGCTGACTTGTTAATATCAAGGAAGGTGTGATTTTCTTGTTTGTTTGCTCCCGTTTAAAATATACACTATTCACGTGATCTGAGAAATTGTTAAAATTGGAGGGTCTTGTCAGGTGGACTGACAGTTGCTGACCTTTAACCTCTCTGACCTGCACGGGAATAAATGTGTTAAATTTGTAACATTTTGTTGTTGTTTTAAACTCCCGGATATGTGAAGTGTGTTGACGAAAAATAGGAGACTGTAATAGCCTATGATTCTTTTTATAATGTTCGTGTCCCTGGCAGTACCTAGGTCGATGGTTCGAATCCCCCTCATTACTCCAATTGATTTTCTCATTTGATCTTGTAATGTGTGAGTGTAAATATGTGACATACGGCTGGAACCAGTATGACAATATTAAGGAGGCAATTGAACCAGATCTTGCAAGTTGTTCTGCAAGATTCAGGTTGAAATGGATATATATTCCACTTAAGGGACGCTACCACTAACAGCTGTACCTTAAGCGTACCTTATCACCACACAAATCTGGCCCCAAATCGAAGTACAGATTAACCACTTGATGAAGTTGACCAGACCACACACTAGAAAGTGAAGAGACGACGACGTTTCACAGTCGACTTGAGAATGGTCCAGGACGGACCGAAACGTCGTCGTCCCTTCACCTTCTAGTGTGTGGTCTGGTCAACATATTTCAGCCACGTTATTGTGACTCATCGCCTGCAAATTGATGAAGTACCAATGGAGAATGAGTATTAAAACAAATATTTAACATATTTAGGTACATTGATGCATTGGAGCAGTTGTTCTAGACTATATGAAAGATCACATAGTGTGTGTCAAGAGGCGCTAGCTTGGTGATACTAGAAAACAAAATTCTGCGTGATGTTAGGAAAAAAATCCATATTTAACATAAGACGCTGCCCAATACTGTCACTATGGCGGTGTGTCCACTCACAGGATGAGTGGCGCTGCCCAATACTGTCACTATGGCGGTGTGTCCACTCACAAGATGAGTGGCGCTGCCCAATACTGTCACTATGGTGGTGTGTCCACTCACAGGATGAGTGGCGCTGCCCAATGCTGTCACTATGGCGGTGTGTCCACTCACAGGATGAGTGGCGCTGCCCAATACTGTCACTATGGTGGTGTGTCCACTCACAGGATGAGTGACGCTGCCCAATACTGCCACTATGGCGGTGTGTCCACTCACAGGATGAGTGGCGCTGCCCAATACTGTCACTATGGCGGTGTGTCCACTCACAGGATGAGTGGCGCTGCCCAATACTGTCACTATGGCGGTGTGTCCACTCACAGGATGAGTGGTGCTGCCCAATACTGTCACTATGGCGGTGTGTCCACTCACAGGATGAGTGACGCTGCCCAATACTGTCACTATGGCGGTGTGTCCACTCACAGGATGAGTGGCGCTGCCCAATACTGTCACTATGGCGGTGTGTCCACTCACAGGATGAGTGGTGCTGCCCAATACTGTCACTATGGCGGTGTGTCCACTCACAGGATGAGTGGTGCTGCCCAATACTGTCACTATGGCGGTGTGTCCACTCACAGGATGAGTGGCGCTGCCCAATACTGTCACTATGGCGGTGTGTCCACTCACAGGATGAGTGGCGCTGCCCAATACTGTCACTATGGTGGTGTGTCCACTCACAAGATGAGTAGCGCTGCCCAATACTGTCACTATGGTGGTGTGTCCACTCACAAGATGAGTGGCGCTGCCCAATACTGTCACTATGGTGGTGTGTCCACTCACAGGATGAGTGGCGCTGCCCAATACTGTCACTATGGTGGTGTGTCCACTCACAGGATGAGTGGCGCTGCCCAATACTGTCACTATGGTGGTGTGTCCACTCACAAGATGAGTGGCGCTGCCCAATACTGTCACTATGGTGGTGTGTCCACTCACAAGATGAGTGGCGCTGCCCAATACTGTCACTATGGTGGTGTGTCCACTCACAGGATGAGTGGCGCTGCCCAATACTGTCACTATGGTGGTGTGTCCACTCACAGGATGAGTGGCGCTGCCCAATACTGTCACTATGGTGGTGTGTCCACTCACAAGATGAGTGGCGCTGCCCAATACTGTCACTATGGTGGTGTGTCCACTCACAGGATGAGTGGCGCTGCCCAATACTGTCACTATGGTGGTGTGTCCACTCACAGGATGAGTGGCGCTGCCCAATACTGTCACTATGGTGGTGTGTCCACTCACAGGATGAGTGGCGCTGCCCAATACTGTCACTATGGCGGTGTGTCCACTCACAGGATGAGTGGCGCTGCCCAATACTGTCACTATGGTGGTGTGTCCACTCACAGGATGAGTGGCGCTGCCCAATACTGTCACTATGGTGGTGTGTCCACTCACAGGATGAGTGGCGCTGCCCAATACTGTCACTATGGTGGTGTGTCCACTCACAGGATGAGTGGCGCTGCCCAATACTGTCACTATTGCGGTGTGTCCACTCACAGGATGAGTGGCGCTGCCCAATACTGTCACTATGGCGGTGTGTCCACTCACAGGATGAGTGGCGCTGCCCAATACTGTCACTATGGCGGTGTGTCCACTCACAGGATGAGTGGCGCTGCCCAATACTGTCACTATGGTGGTGTGTCCACTCACAGGATGAGTGGCGCTGCCCAATACTGTCACTATGGTGGTGTGTCCACTCACAGGATGAGTGGCGCTGCCCAATACTGTCACTATGGTGGTGTGTCCACTCACAGGATGAGTGGCGCTGCCCAATACTGTCACTATGGCGGTGTGTTCACTCACAGGATGAGTGGCGCTGCCCAATACTGTCACTATGGCGGTGTGTTCACTCACAGGATGAGTGACGCTGCCCAATACTGTCACTATGGCGGTGTGTCCACTCACAGGATGAGTGACGCTGCCCAATACTGTCACTATGGCGGTGTGTCCTCTCACAGGATGAGTGGCGCTGCCCAATACTGTCACTATGGCGGTGTGTCCACTCACAGGATGAGTGGCGCTGCCCAATACTGTCACTATGGCGGTGTGTCTACTCACAGGATGAGTGACGCTGCCCAATACTGTCACTATGGCGGTGTGTCCTCTCACAGGATGAGTGGCGCTGCCCAATACTGTCACTATGGCGGTGTGTCCACTCACAGGATGAGTGACGCTACCCAATACTGTCACTATGGCGGTGTGTCCACTCACAGGATGAGTGGCGCTGCCCAATACTGTCACTATGGTGGTGTGTCCACTCACAGGATGAGTGGCGCTGCCCAATACTGTCACTATGGTGGTGTGTCCACTCACAGGATGAGTGGCGCTGCCCAATACTGTCACTATGGTGGTGTGTCCACTCACAGGATGAGTGGCGCTGCCCAATACTGTCACTATGGCGGTGTGTTCACTCACAGGATGAGTGGCGCTGCCCAATACTGTCACTATGGCGGTGTGTCCTCTCACAGGATGAGTGGCGCTGCCCAATACTGTCACTATGGCGGTGTGTCCTCTCACAGGATGAGTGGCGCTGCCCAATACTGTCACTATGGCGGTGTGTCCACTCACAGGATGAGTGGCGCTGCCCAATACTGTCACTATGGCGGTGTGTCTACTCACAGGATGAGTGACGCTGCCCAATACTGTCACTATGGCGGTGTGTCCTCTCTCAGGATGAGTGGCGCTGCCCAATACTGTCACTATGGCGGTGTGTCCACTCACAGGATGAGTGACGCTGCCCAATACTGTCACTATGGCAGTGTGTCAACTCACAGGATGAGTGGCACTGCCCAGTACTGTCACTATGGCGGTGTGTCCACTCACAGGATGAGTGACGCTGCCCAATACTGTCACTATGGCAGTGTGTCAACTCACAGGATGAGTGGCACTGCCCAATACTGTCACTATGGCGGTGTGTCCACTCACAGGATGAGTGACGCTGCCCAATACTGTCACTATGGCGGTGTGTCCACTCACAGGATGAGTGACGCTGCCCAATAAACTCGCCCCTCGGGGCAAAATTTAACATTTAAACCTGGACATTCCTCTTCCTTTGACCAATCTCCCATGTACATTCTCTCCCCCGCCTTCCACACACCCACTTCCCTCCTCCCCCCTCCCCCCCCTCTCTTCCTCCTATTCTCTCCCTATTAAAACCTCGTAAGGAAAACAAATTACCAATTGCACATGTTAATAGGAATCCAGCAATGATCCCAAACTACCTGCTAACAACCGTCCACTTCCGTTAGTCCTACAGGAAAGACGTCACAAACCATCACGAAACGTCAGCCTTCCTTTGTCTCAAGTCTTTTATTCAGACTTTATTAATTTAAGACTTTATTATTAAGACTTTTAAGACTTTTAAGACTTTTAAGACTTTTAAGACAAGACTTAAGACTTAAGACTTTAAGGCTTTTAAGACTATATTATTAAGACTTTCATTAAGACATTAAGACCACAAACTGCGTCACGCTAACAACCATGATTGCTAAAAAAAAAAAAAAAATGTTGCTTTGATTGTTCCTGTCTGGCCGATTGTTGCGTTAGTTGTCGTCGATTGTACGGCTGAAAGAGGAGCTATTGTTCGTATCTAATGTAATGTCTGGCTATTGGCCTTGGCTTTCTGGAAGCCGAGGTAGAAAATTTGTAGTTGTTTATTTTATCTTCGTTCGGGCAACTGTGTGTGTGTGTGTGTGTGTGTGTGTGTGTGTGTGTGTGTGTGTGTGTGTGTGTGTGTGTGTGTGTGTGTGTGTGTGTGTGTGTAATGAGGGGTTTCCCCTGCAAAAACACACAATCTAACGACCCCTATTGTTATCTTGTTACAACTTGTTATAAAGCGTTACAAAGTTATTACCACTGGTTAGATAATTGACATATATATATAATTTGTTAGGTGGTATCCCAACTTGCTCGAACGTTGTAGTTAAGTCGTGTGTGTGTGTGTGTGTGTGTGTTTGGTGGGTTTATCTAGCAGTGATTGGAACCCCCTCACCCCCTACCCTCTTTCCTATTAGCCAATCCCCCCCCCCCCACCCAGCCTCGAGACACCACTAATCTTCAGCAATAACCCCAATGAGCAATAACACGGATGAGCACAACATGTTCCTCACCATATGTGGGAATTTGGCCATCACCCACACGGCTGGACCATTCATGAGGCCTCGGCCCGCCAATAGATCCGGAGCTATTTATTACGAAATACTTTACGAACCTCTTGCACGCAATGGACCAAATAACAGACTTCGTTCGCCATGGCGGGATCGATGTTTCATTTATAATTGTTGCTGCCGCTAATTGTAACGGGCTATGACGGGGGAAATTACATAATGGAAATGAATTGTGGTGTGTGTGTGTGTGTGTGTGTGTGTGTGTGTGTGTGTGTGTGTGTGTGTGTGTGTGTGTGTGTGTGTGTGTAAACAGGGAGAAGATAGACGTGGATCATAGACACCACCTCTGGGAATGTTGTGTTGTTGGTACACACACACACACACACACACTCACACACACAGTGATGTGGTGGAGGCTGACTCCATACACAGTTTCAAATGTAGATATGATAAAGCTTTATCATATCCTGAGCCCAGTAGGCTCAGGAATCTGTACACCAGTTGATTGACGGTTGAGAGGCGGGACCAAAGAGCCAGAGCTCAACTCCCGCAAGCACAATTAGGTGAGTACACACACACACACACACACACATGGAGCCCCCACCTGAAGAAACACATAAGGAAACTGGAGAAGGTTCAGAGATTTGCGACGAGGCTTGTCCCAGAGTTACGAAGGATGGGGTATGAAGAGCGTCTGAAGGAACTGAACCTTACGACGCTAGAGAAAAGAAGGGAGAGAGGAGATATGATAGGGACATGTAAAATACTCAGGGAAATTGACAAAGTGGAAATAGATGAAATGTTCACACGTAATAATAACAGAACGAGGGGACATGGGTGGAAACTGGAAACTCAGATGAGTCACAGAGATGTTAGGAAGTTTTCTTTTAGCGTGAGAGTAGTGGAAAAATGGAATGCGCTTGGGGAACAGGTTATGGAAGCAAACTCTATTCATACTTTTAAAACTAGGTATGATAGGGAAATGGGACAGGAGTCATTGCTGTAAACAATCGATGGCTGGAAAGGCGGGATCCAAGAGTCGGTGCTCGATCCTGCAAGCACAAATAGGTGAGTAACCACACGAAAGTGCGTACACATATACGAAGATGCGTACCGCTGTAGATAGTCGAACTCAGTAGCTTAATTTGACCTACAGACTTGCGATACCTATCACGACGGTAATAAATAGAATAGTTACTGGAAATTGAATAGTTTCTGGTCTATTAATTGTTTTGCTTCATTTCTGGCCATATATTGCTGCTCTCGGTGTACTCTTAGGCAATCCAAAATGGTCATTAGGTCCTTAAGACCATTTTCTTGGGCACACTCATCAGTTCTAGTGTGTGGTCTGGTCAGCATATATCGTTATTTAGTGAATAGACTTGTACTCGATTCGTAAATATGTTGTTCCCAATCGTCTCCTCTATAGAAGAGACGAGAAGAAGAGACTATAGAAGAGATAATCGTCTCTCCATAGGTCGAACTATAGCCGATATCGCCTCAAAGACCTATCCTTAAGTGTTACGAAATCTTAAGTAGGTTTTAAGTGTTAAAAAAGAGGTGTTCAATAATTTTAACAAGTTAGCCGAACAACAATAAGTTTTTTTGTAAACTAACAATTATGCTGTTGAAAAATATAACTCAGAAGTCATGTCGAGCTACGAGCCCACCTCGACCCGGCGAGCTGGGTTGTTGTTTTAGATTCAGCTACTGGGAACATAAAGTTCCAAGTAGCACGGGCTATGGTGAGCCCGTAGTGGACTTACCTGGCACAGGAGGGGTGACCTGGCAAGCTGTTGTTGTTGTTTAAGATTCAGCTACTGGGAGCAAAACGTTCCAAGTATCACGGGCTATGGTGAGCCCATAACTTACCTGGCACAGGAGCGGGGCAAGTAGCACGGGCTATGGTGAGCCCGTAGTGGACTTACCTGGCACAGGAGCGGTGATGTGTGCCCCTGGCAAGATTGATTGATTGATGAAGATTAAGCCACCCAAAAGGTGGCACGTGCATGAATAGCCCGTAAGTGGTGGCCCTTTTGAGCCATTAGCAGCATCATTAGCTGATACTGGAGATCTGTGGAGGTGCGACTGCACCCTACGTGACGGGAGATGTCTCCCATGCCCCCCCCCCCCTGGCAAGCATATCTGGGTGTTTATATACACTGACACTCCCACTACCCCTACACCCCCACACACCCCCAGGGGCGCCGTAGCTACAGCCCCTCAGGGACCAACCGCGGGTGTAGCGGACGTGGGAGAAAATTGGACGCAACTTAACGTCTGAAGCAGCGAGTGAACTCCTCACTAGGGTTAACATTACACCATATTTATGCCAACAATAACAGCCTGCCCCGTCGCCTACACCTCCCACTACTCATTCACACACACACACCCCTTACCACCCTTCTCTCGTATATACATAATACATACCAGGTATATTATGTATTTGTCTCCATAGGCCATTATCTATCAATGATATCTAGTAATCCTTCAACCTGTCTCCAACCAAATGAGGGAGGAATGTGTGTGCTAAAACTTGACACATAAGTGCAGAGTGGCATAGTAATTAATTGTCTTTAATAGTCACCTATACTCGTTAAACTCTCTCGCCACCTCACAACACATCTCCCTTCAGAGGTGGGACCCAAGAGCCAAAGCTCAACCCCTCGCAAGCCCAACAAGATGAGAACAGAAACAATTGAAATACCAGACAAACGGATATCTTCTTGAGGTTATCTTGAGATGATTTCGGGGCTTTTTTTAGTGTCCCCGCGGCCCGGTCCTCGACCAGGCCTCCACCCCCAGGAAGCAGCCCGTGACAGCTGACTAACACCCAGGTACCTATTTTACTGCTAGGTAACAGGAGCATAGGGTGAAAGAAACTCTGCCCATAGTTTCTCGCCGGCGCCTGGGATCGAACCCAGGACCACAGGATCACAAGTACAGCGTACTGTCCGCTCGGCCGACCAGATAGCTAGAGATATCCACATGCTAGGAGATAAAAAAATTATCCAAGCAGGTAATTAGATAAATACAGATAAGCACATCTTAGGTAAGTACGTATATAATGTATATACATATATAGGCAGGTCCCTAGGTAGTGGGCGTAATAACACTATACCCTCGGGAGCGATTTTAGTCCCGGTTCGAGTCCTGGCCAGGGAGGATTGACTGGGCACCTGTCCCATTACAGGTTCGTATTCCTGGGAAAACTAGTAAGGTAAGGATTACCATAAGCTACGAGGAAGAAAAAGCTCTCACTCAACCTGCTAACAAGAGTCACACCCACGTACGAAAACAAAACAAATTAGAATTAAACAAGCAAGCAGATCAGCAGACGCGTAGTCAAGCAGACATGAAGCTGTCTGCTTGATTACGCTGTAGATACAAGGATGTAGGGTTTTAGTTAAGGAAACAGATAGGTACTTTATTTGGTCAGTAAATAGGTTGAAGATTTGGTTTTTTCAAGGCTTTGGGAAGCGAGGAATTGGGTCCACTCGTGGGGTATTGGGTTCTCTCGTCTCGATATCTCGATATCTCGATATCTTGGGAGGAAGGATCTTGACCTGAACGATAGGTCTTTGTTCCTGAGACCGCCCCCCATAACCCCCATTCCCCCACCCCATCACCCCATACCATAGACCCCCCCCCTCCCCCGCCCAGGCTCTATTGAACACTTTGTTATATCTGAACATTAATGAACAAGGAGAACAGGCGCGAGGGAAGGAAAATATTATAAATTATGCAATTTAGTAATTTTTGTTATATTTAATTCGGAGAAAAGAGGCGAGTGTTATAATGTAAAGTTATAGTAAACTATGGTTATTATGATGAAAAGTAATGAAGGTAAAATATTGCCTGTTTGTTCATCCACCATCACTACATCCACACTATAGGACTCATCCACCACCACCACACTCTAGGACTCATCCACTACCACCACCACTACATCCAGAGCTCATCCACCACCACCACACTCTAGGACTCATCCACCACCATCTCCACTACACTCCAGGATTCATCAACCACCACCACCACCACCACTACCACCACACTCCAGGACTCATCCACCACCACCACCACCTCACCCTGTACAACACAGTCAACAAATACGAAAAAACTCTTAAAAAGAAGACATTGTAGAAGCCACCTCCATCCACAACTTTAAAGCCAGAGTCAACAAAGACCTTGACAGTGGAAACAGCCCAATTGAATAGCAACATGTTCAACAAGGCAAATAGACGTATTATAAACACCTTAAACCCCCTACTACCCCGGAGTTGCTGGCATGTAAACTACTGAAACGATTAGGCACTAACTCGTCCTTTTCACTCGAACCTCTCCCCAGTTTCTGGTCCCCTAACCAGCCTCCACAAACCTATACACCACAGGGCTCCAGGCAGGGGTCATGAAGTGTAGTTTATACCTGGGAAATGTTAACCAGCCTCCACAAACCTATACACCACAGGGCTCCAGGCAGGGGTCATGAAGTGTAGTTTATACCTGGGAAATGTTAACCAGCCTCCACAAACCTATACACCACAGGGCTCCAGGCAGGGGTCATGAAGTGTAGTTTATACCTGGGAAATGTTAACCAGCCTCCACAAACCTATACACCACAGGGCTCCAGGCAGGGGTCATGAAGTGTAGTTTATACCTGGGAAATGTTAACCAGCCTCCACAAACCTATACACCACAGGGCTCCAGGCAGGGGTCATGAAGTATAGTTTATACCTGGGAAATGTTAACCAGCCTCCACAAACCTATACACCACAGGGCTCCAGGCAGGGGTCATGAAGTGTAGTTTATACCTGGGAAATGTTAGATGGAGTGGTACCATGCACTCACAAATTCGGGAGGCATGGCAGGCTGTGTAAAATAGTCCCACAAGATGTGTACAACAGCCACTGGGTGTGAAAAACAGCCATTGGCTGTGAAAAACAGCGCCACTGACTGTGAAAAACAGCCACTAGCTGTGTAAAACAGCTCCACTGGCTGTGTAAAACAGCTCCACTGGCTGTGTAAAACAGCTCCACTAGCTGTGAAAAACAGCTCCACTGGCTGTGTAAAACAGCTCCACTGGCTGTGTAAAACAGCTCCACTGGCTGTGTAAAACAGCTCCACTGGCTGTGTAAAACAGCTCCACTGGCTGTG
This sequence comes from Procambarus clarkii, assembly GCF_040958095.1. Lineage (NCBI taxonomy): Eukaryota > Metazoa > Arthropoda > Malacostraca > Decapoda > Cambaridae > Procambarus > Procambarus clarkii. The sequence goes on from NC_091227.1 coordinate 26,328,653, forward strand.
TAAAACAGCTCCACTGGCTGTGTAAAACAGCCACTGGCTGTGTAAAACAGCTGCTAGCTGTGTAAAACAGCCACTGGCTGTGTAAAACAGCCACTGGCTGTGTAAAACAGCTTCACTGACTGTGTAATACAGCCATTGGCTGTGTAAAACAGCTCCACTGACTGAAAAACTGCCACTGGCTGTGTAAAACAGCTCCACTAACTGTGAAAAACAGCCACTGGCTGTGTAAAACAGCTCCACTGGCTGTGTAAAACAGCTCCACTGGAAAGAATATAGACGCTCCAGGAGACAATTCTATAAACACCAGGGACCAAACACCTCTCCTCTCTCAATACACAAAACAAAATTCTCTCTAGTTGATGTCTTTCGCCATTAATGAAGGAATTTAGGAACCTTCAAAGGGGACGCGGGATGACCTGAGTGTCATCCAACAGCCTGGTTGATCAGATCGTCAACCCAGGATGCCTGGTGAATGATCTCCCTTCCCCTCTATTGCTCACACACTTTTCTTTATATTCTCTCTTTACCTTCCCTTCCCTTTTCTTACCTCATCTCCTCTCCCATACCTTCGCAGCCTCCTTCCTTCCCTCTCTTTCATCTCCTCCTTCCGGAGCAGCAAGCAGCATCATTCCCACACAAGCCAATCCATCTTTTTTCACTGTCTATCGCTTCCTGATCATAAACCTTGGGACGGGATAATGTTCCCCTTTCCACCCCCTTTCCTCTCCCCATCCCTGAGTGATGGTTTGTGAGACACGCGTGTTTACCTTTTCGTGGTTGACAGGGGGGAGGAGGTACAATAATTTTGGCATTATTATCGAGGATGACAAGACGAGCTTTACGCTTCCTTGCTCCTCAAAGGCGGTGGCGTATGTGTGGAGGGGTCTTGAGAAGAAGGGGGGAAGGGGGGGGGGGGATAAAAGGGGTGAGAGGAAGGAAATAAAAGGGGGTGGGAAGATGTTTGGATACTATACTATACCTCTCGGCTGGATTACCTGCACTACCATATTCGTTATCGTCACTACCATAGTCGCAAGTACCATCATCTCTACTAGTACCACCATCTCTACTAGTACCACCATCGCCACCAGTACCACCATCTCTACTAGTACCACCCTCTCTACTAGTACCACCATCGCCACCAGTACCACCATCTCTACTAGTACCACCATCTCTACCAGTACCACCATCGCCACTACCATCCCCACTACCATCCCTTACTAACATTTAACAACACAACATGCAAACATTATGGAGTCAATTCAAACATATTTTAACGCGAATTCTTGAACATAAAAACTGATGTAAATGACAGACATGAAAACATGAGATATCAAGAATATATTACGACCCGTAATGATTTGCTATGATCAAACAAGGGGTAGAGCGACGGTCTGGCTTCATGCAGGTCGGCGTTCAATCCCCCTGGCTGTCCACAAGGGGTTGGGCACCATTCCTTTCCCCCGTCCCATCCCAAATCCTTATCCTGACCCCTTTCCCAGTGCTATATAGTCGTAATGGCTTGACGCTTTCCCCCCTGATATTTTTCTCCCTTCTTTTCTTCTTAAGATGTATGGGTTTCGTGTCAATATTTACCAGTTGTTGAGTTCTTCTCTTGGTTATGTAACTCCGTAAAAAAAATCAACCTTTTAACCTGACCGGAAAGGTACCAACCCAAGCAACCCGCCTAACCTAACCCAACCGTACCTAACCTAACCTATTGCGTCCGACGGCCAGAAAGCGTATGTAATAATACCTGATATGTCACAATCCCATTATAATACTGTCACTAAATGAACAAATCCACAAGGGCCGTGTACTATGTCACTATCACACTATAATACTATCATGTCACTATCAACACTTACCTTCACCATACTTGTACCAGATGTTAACACTCACACGCTTCCTGGGGTGTTGTCCTTCGTCTCTCCATATATATCCAACCTAACTAAGTTACCATGATCCCTGATATAACACTGTAGAGGCAGGGTCACCACGGAAGATTATTAATTAATTCTTTTCTTGTAGAGATAAGATATATCTATAGCTTGTATAGATTTCTTTTCTATAAGAAGTAAAATGCGTCTCCGCAACGGGACCGTCTATGGGGAGCTGTTGGAAGATACTACACCTGGAAGGGCAGAGAGGTGCTTTGATGTAGAATATGTGGAGAATACGGAGGGGAATAACCACCGCTCGAGGCTGAAAACAATGGTAATGACGACATTTCGAGTGCTGCTTCAACTACTGAAGTGCCTGATTGTCCTCAGCATTGTATGTGGCACACTCTACGTGTGTTATGAAAAGCGGGAGTTGTGGCAAGATGAAATTTGCCGAAAAGATTGCAGGGACAGGGAACTGACCCTCTAGAAGGTAAATAATGTGCAAAATTCTTACTTCGTGAGGACAATGGGATGGATAACAGGCTCCCAAACTCCTCAGATTCCACCATGTGTAAGGAAGATATTTGGACGATGGGAAAGTTAACTTTGCGAAGCCCAGCAGGAGGAGTCGGAGACGACGTGAAGGGGTTGGGTGTGACCCACTTCAGGGGCTGGGTGTGGCCCACCTCAGGGGCTGGGTGTGGCCCACCTCAGGGGCTGGGTGTGGCCCACCTCAGGGGATGGGCGTGACCCACCTCAGGGGATGGGCGTGGCCCACCTCAGGGGATGGGCGTGGCCCACCTCAGGGGATGGGCGTGGCCCACCTCAGGGGATGGGCGTGACCCACCTCAGGGGCTGGGCGTGGCCCACCTCAGGGGCTGGGCGTGGCCCACCTCAGGGGCTGGGCGTGGCCCACCTCAGGGGCTGGGCGTGGCCCACCTCAGGGGCTGGGCGTGGCCCACCTCAGGGGCTGGGCGTGGCCCACCTCAGGGGCTGGGCGTGGCCCACCTCAGGGGCTGGGCGTGGCCCACCTCAGGGGCTGGGCGTGGCCCACCTCAAGGGCTGGGCGTGGCCCACCTCAGGGGTTGGGCGTGGCCCACCTCAGGGGTTGGGCGTGGCCCACCTCAGGGGCTGGGCGTGGCCCACCTCAGGGGTTGGGCGTGGCCCACCTCAGGGGTTGGGCGTGGCCCACCTCAGGGGCTGGGCGTGGCCCACCTCAGGGGCTGGGCGCGGCCCACCTCAGGGGCTGGGCGTGGCCCACCTCAGGGGCTGGGCGTGGCCCACCTCAGGGGCTGGGCGTGACCCACCTCAGGGGCTGGGCGTGGCCCACCTCAGGGGCTGGGCGTGACCCACCTCAGGGGCTGGGCGTGGCCCACCTCAGGGGCTGGGCGTGACCCACCTCAGAGGCTTGGCGTGGCCCACCTCAGGGGCTGGGCGTGGCCCAAAAAGTGTGTGTGTGTGTACTCACCTAGTGGTGCTTGGAGGGGTTGAGCTTTGGCTCTTTGGTCCCGCCTCTCAACTGTCAATCAACAGGTGTACAGGTTCCTGAGCCTACTGGGCTCTATCATATCTACATATGAAACTGTGTATGGAGTCAGCCTCCACCACATCACTTCCTTGTGCATGTTGGTATCTCAAAACATGACACTGTTGATATGCTTGCAAAGATAACCTGTAGAAAACCAGAAGATATTGATATGGGAGTTTCATTAGCAGTGACAAAGAGAATACTTACAAAAATATCTAATGAAAATTTTAATGACCAAACAAATTCACAAAGACCTGAAAGTTGTAGCATTAAATATTATGATAGATATCGTGAGGAGATGTTCACATTTTGAACTAATAGAGCAAGAGTTCTGCAATGTGATGTTATAGTGGCCAGAATACGCCTGGGATATAGACGTATCTGTCTTTCTCAAAATCCAAAATGTCGAGTACACAATGTGTCAACTTTGTGAAAGAGAAAACATGCACTCTCTTGAACATTATATTGTAGAATGTCCCATACTGACTGACTTTCGCCCTCCTGGGCTAAGGTATGCTGAACTCTGTAATTACTATATGAGTACTGGAACACTTGATGATATATTGGACTTGTACCCAAGATTGTCCATGTAATGTATCAATTATACAATGTATGTGATGTAACTATATAACCTGAGCTTGTAAAAACACCTTAATCACCTTCAGTGATTAAGTGCTTAATTGCACACAAGTTTCTTTATCAGCTATCTCACTCTGTCTGAGTAAAAGAGACAAATGTATGTGAATGCATGTGTATGTATATATGTGTGTGTGTATGTGTATAAAGTATATACGGAAGCTGATCAGAATTACATTTCACCTTTGTAAATGCACATTAATGCCACTATGTAAAAGACACATTGAACACTTTATGTAGGGCATACGTAAATCTGTGTATCTATGTATTTACGTATGTAGGTTAGCTTAGCATTTTAAAAGCACCGAATCACCTTCTGTGGTTGATTGTTCAATAAACCCTTGAACTATATGTTTAACACATCTCTAACCCTGTCCATGGAGGACAGAAGAAAATCTATATATGCTGGTTAGCATTGTAAATGTGTGGCCACGTCTGTGGTAGAAAATAATAATAATAAAATAATAAAAGTTCTGCCAATAGTGTGAATGCTATCACATCTTTGATGAATACCTGATGTTGGGATTTATCTCCGGGTTGGTTATCATCATCATCTGTTTGTATTTCTTTATTGCAGGCGATGAGTCACAATAACGTGGCTAAAGTAAATTGACCAGACCACATACTAGAAGGTGAAGGGACGAATGGACCATTCTCAAGTCGATTGTCAAGACAATGGACTTGAGAATGGTCCAGGACGGACCGAAACGTCGTCGTCCCTTCAAGACCTTCTAGTGTGTAGTCTGGTCAACTATTTATTTATTATTTTTTTCCTAATGGTGAATGCCATTAGTTTCTATCTCCTGTTAATGGCGATTTTTATTAGCTTTTAATGGCGATTATTAATGCATTCGTTAGTTATAATAGAAGATATAAAACTAACCCCAACCTTCTCCTACCCATACATGCTGTCCATGACCCCCTTCCCTTCCCCCTGAAACCCCCCTGAAACCCCTGCTATATAGTCGTAATGGCTTGGCGATTTCCCCCTGATGATTCCTTCCTTCCTTCCCCCTGAAACCCCCCAGAAACCTCCCCAGAAAAGCGTCAATAAACCCCCTGGTTTAAGGGTAATGAAGCCACCTTGAGTGTCCTAATTACCAGACCCGAATAATCTTTAGGATTATTGAGTAATCCTAGAGATTACTCAAGCTCTCATCACCCGGAGTATTTTAGGACCCACCTTCAGGCCCCGAGGGAGTGGAATGCGTGAAAGGGAACCGCAGGTGAGAAATATTTTGAAAAATCTCTCATGTTTCTCATTCCTCCAGTAGGATTTTTTTGAGGGAATATACGGCCGACGCAAAGTAAGAGAAGTTGGGTATTATTTGGGAGTTTTGGTGACCATATCTATGGGTTTTGGGGGGAGGAGGAAGTCCCATATGTTCCTGCAGTTCCTTTACATGGGGTTAAGGGTTTGGCGCCCCCCCCCCCCACCCATCGAACGTAGGTTAGGTCAGTTTCTTTTGACCCTGTCAGTCTCCCTTACACACATGTGGCGCTGGCGGCAGAGTGGACGGCGCTCTGGACTCGTAATCCTTGGGTCCGGGTTTGAACCCTTGGTGATGCAGAAACACAATGGGCAGAGTTTTTTCACCCCTGATGCCCCTGTTACCTAGCAGTAAATATGTACCTGGGAGTTAGTCAGCTGTCACGGGCTGCTTCCTGGGTGCGTGTGTGTGTCGGAGGGGAAGTTGTAGTTAGTAACAGTTGGTTGATTGACGGTTGAGAGGCGGGCCGAAAGAGCAGAGCTCAACCTCCGCAAGCACAACTAGGTGAACACACACACACACACACACACACACACACACACACACACACACACACACACACACACACACACACACACACACACACACACACACACACGCACACACACAGTTTCCAGACCTCATTATCGCACACAAGGCCACGGGAATCGTCGCTTGAGATCACATGCACTCACCCCCTCTCCCCCGCCCCCCAGGACCCCCATTCTCCCCCCCCCCGGAGGGGGGGTGAGTGGTTGTGCCCGTTGATTAAAAAAAAATCACCCATGCCGCGTGGATTAACCATAACAGTCTGGCGGATTACAACGGCTGGAGTTCGAAAGAGGGTTAGGTAGAAAGCGTGTTGGATTTGTCCCCAAACTCCCACCCCCCACTCCGACTATCCCAGGTCTAATGGGGAATGGGGAGGAACTCCGAGGTGACCCATCAAAGGCGCTGTGGGAGTCCTATATGGCTTGCCTCGGGCATCATCACCCTTAACTGAACAAATCCACAAGGGCCGTGACGAGGATTCGAACCTGCGTCCGGGAGCATCCCAGACACTGCCTTAATCGACTGAGCTACGACTTTGTGGATTGGTTCATTTGATGCATCACGTTAGTGTGATCTCTGTGTGTGATCACCTCTAACTACTTGTTGTAACTACTAGAGGAATCCTAACAACGATTGCTACTGATTACAGAGAGAGGAAGAGCGAGATAAGAGATGCAGGCTGTAAATTGCAAAATATCCACTTAATTAGAAAATCAGAAGAAGCCGTTCAAGCCCACTATCAAGCCCACTATCAGCCCACTGATAGTGGAGGTACCTACACTATCAGCCCCGTTTAGAGGGGTTGATAGTGTAGGTACCTACTGAAGTATTCCTCCATCTTGGAGTGGAAGTAGCGGTTTTAGATTTACTAGGCTGTTTGGAGGTACCTTTTGGATTTGACTAGTTTATCAGTGGTTGAATTGTCAGTGTCAGATATTTTCTCATGAGCTCTCAGTCGATTAACTGCTGGGAGGGAATTTCTTTCTATCTAAATTTTATCTAAAAATATCATTCTTCCGTCTATAAAACGAAGGAGAGGGGAAATAATTCACCCTGTCTATAAGACAGGGGGAATTGATCCTTCGTCCTGTCTAAAAGTATCGGAATTCCTTATCTTAGTGAAATTAATTTGCAGTTCTGCAACAAGGATTAGAGTTGGACTCCCCCCTTGTAGGCTCGAGGCAATTTATCGAGGGTCTTATCGCTCTGAGGGCAGGAGGTGCCCCAGTCGTGACTATTTCCTTCGCTAATTTCGGGACGCAATCATAATAATGTAAAGATAATTGCAATTGCATAAGAATAATAGGTGGATTCTGTTGTTGCATTCCACGGTGGGTGGGTTTTGTGTGTGTGTGTGGGGTACTCACCTAATTGTGCTTGCGGGGGTTGAGCTTTGGCTCTTTGGTCCCGCCTCTCAACTGTCAATCAACTGGTGTACAGATTCCTGAGCCTACTGGGCTCTATCATACCTACATTTGAAACTGTGTATGGAGTCAGCCTCCACCACATCACTTCCTAGTGCATTCCATTTATTAACTACTCTGACACTGAAAAAATTCTTTCTAACGTCTCTGTGGCTCATCTGGGTACTAAGTTTCCACCTGTGTCCCCTTGTTCGTGTCCCAACCGGGTGTGTGTGTGTGTGTGTGTGTGTGTGTGTGTGTGTGTGTGTGTGTGTGTGTGTGTGTGTGTGTGTGTGTGTGTGTGTGTGTGTGTGTGGTGTGTGTGTGTGTGGTTGTGTGTGTGTGTGTGGGTGTGTGTGTGTGTGGGTGTGTGTGTGTGTGTGTGTGTGTGTGTATGTGTGTGTGTGGTGTGTGTGTGTGTGGTTGTGTGTGTGTGTGTGTGGGTGTGTGTGTGTGTGGTTGTGTGTGTGTGTGTGTGTGTGTGTGTGTGTGTGTGTGTGTGTGTGTGTGTGTGTGTGTGTGTGTGTGTGGTGTGTGTGTATGTGGTTGTGTGTGTGTGTGTGTGTGTGTGTGTGTGTGTGTGTGTGTGTGTGTGTGTGTGTGTGTGTGTGTGTATGTGTGTGTTTTGTGTGTGTGTGTGTGGGGTGTGTGTGTGTGTGTGTGTGTGTGTGTGTGTGTGTGTGTGTGTGTGTATGTGTGTGTGTGTGTATGTGTGTGTGTGTGTGTGTGGGTGGGTGTGTGTGTGTGTGTGTGTGTGTGTGTGTGTGTGTGTGTGTGTGGGTGTGTGGGTATTCACCTAGTTGAATTCACTTAGTTGTGTTTGCGGGGGTTGAGCTCTGGCTCTTTGGTCCCGCCTCTCAATTGTCAGTCAACTGGTTTACAGATTTCTGAGCCTACTGGGCTCTATCATATCTACATTTGACGGTGTGCGCGTGTGTGTTAAGGTGTGTGTGTGTAGGTGTGTGTGTGTAGGTGTGTGTGGGGGAGGTGTGTGCGTGTGTCTGTGTGTACTTACCTATGAATGATTGCTGGGAAAGGGAGAACTAATCCAACCTACGATTACTGTTGTTGTTTGCGTGGGTGTATTTGTCTGTGTGTATATGTTTGTGTTTGTAGGGTGTACGTACGTACATGTGTGTGTGTGTTCTTCTTGGACTCCGTTGTTTATGCCTCTTGGTATCTCGTACGTCTGAATCATGTCTCTTCTGGAGTGTTCAATCCTTCAGTGATTGTACTTTCCGCTTTCAATTTTTTTGTTTTAATTTTTCTCATGTGTTGAATTTTTGGAAGGAATTTTGTGCGAATCTCGAGATGAATTAAATGGTAATGTTGTGCTTTCTTAAGGTCGTTGTATTTTCCAGGACAGGCGCTGTATTTTCAGAACAGGTGTTGTATTTTTCACAACAGGATGTTGTCTTTTCCAAACAATGGTGCTGCCTTGGGTGGTAATGGACCCCATACCCATTCCTGTGGGTGGTAATGGACCCCATACCCATTCCTGTGGGTGGTAGTGGACCCCATACCCATTCCTGCGGGTGGTAGTGGACCCCATCTCCATTCCTGTGGGTGGTAATGGACCCCATACCCATTCCTGTGGGTGGTAGTGGACCCCATACCCATTCCTGCGGGTGGTAGTGGACCCCATATCCATTCCTGTGGGTGGTAATGGACCCCATACCCATTCCTGTGGGTGGTAGTGGACCCCATACCCATTCCTGTGGGTGGTAGTGGACCCTATACCCTTTCCTGTGGGTGGTAGTGGACTCCATACCCATTCCTGTGGGTGGTAATGGACCCCATACCCATTCCTGTGGGTGGTAGTGGACCCAATACCCATTCCTGTGGGTGGTAGTGGACCCTATACCCTTTCCTGTGGGTGGTAGTGGACTCCATACCCATTCCTGTAGATGGTAGTGGACCCTATACCCATTCCTGTGGGTGGTAGTGGACCCCATACCCATTCCCCCAAAAAATAATTTAGCTTAGCAAGTTACAATCTTTTGACGCTAGTTACACAATTTAAAAAGTATTTCAGCAATCATTTTTTTTTTATATAACGCAAAAGTAGTTCCAAAAGTGACCCACAACAGTCTCTATATATACACAGAACAGCTTTTATGGACCTGTCCTGTGTGTTTTAGGTATTTCTACAACCTTATAATCTTAGAAAATAAGATGTAAATGTTGATTGATTTAGACGGGGTATGTGAATTTTTATTTTAAAGTCGACGTTATGTGTGTTTATGTTCGTATAGCAGAGAATCCAGAAACCGGAGGATTTTAGATGTTAAATCCGGGATTAGTAGACTCTATGGGTGGGCGTTCGAGCTAGACTAATCCGGGTGTATGTGTGGGGTGGGGGGGGGGGGGGCTGGAGGTAGGGGCTTTATTACATCAGAATCCGGAGGCTAAGGCGGATATAAGCCCTGGCTTTTCACGTACCAGAATCCGGAGAGGAGGGTGGAGAGGATTGTGGGTGGGCGTTCGTGTAGCAGAATCCGGGGCCAGTTAGAGGCGGGTCATTGGTGTTGTGAGACGAATTGGATCCAAGAGCGTCACGAACCTGTGGTGATGGACGGCCTAGTAGGGGGGAGGAGTGTTGGGGGGAGGGGTGTTGGGGGGAGGAGTGTTGAGGGGAGGGGTGTTGGGGGGGGGTGTTGGGGGGAGGTGTTCGGGGGGGGGGGGGTGTTGGGGGGAGGGGGAGGTTATGGTTGTACGAGGCATGACTGTGGAAGTGGACAATGGCTGCGTGGGTGTGTGTGATGGCTGAGGGGATGGCTTTAGGAGTGGAAGATGAATAGGGGGAAGGGGGAGGGGAGAAAATGATGGCTATGAAGGGGGAGGGAGGTGTCTAGGATGGCTGTGAGGGGGGTGTATGGCTTGAGAGAGAGAGAGAAAGAGAGAGAGGAGTGGTTAGGCATCAGGGAGGAAATGTACTTTCCTTACACAGGAGATGAGTCACAATAACGTGGCTAAAGTAACGTGGCTCAATTGACTTGAGAATGGTCCAGGACGGACCGAAACGTCGTCGTCCCTTCACCTTCTAGTGTGTGGTCTGGTCAACATACTTTCTTTACCTAGCAGTGCATACCTAACAGTATCTACGGTAGAGGGAGGTAGATCAAGCTCTCTGTCTACCAGCTTCGTTGTACCTTTAGCATTTATAAATTTTTCACTCTCAATTGTTTTTGTTTGGTCGAATGTAAACTTCAAAGTTGTAGATGGAGGTGGCTTCCACAGCATCCTTTAATGCATTCCACTTGTTGATTATCCATTCAGGGCATGAGTATTTCTTTGTGTTCCTAAGGCTCGTTTGCGTTTCCTAGTCTCCCCCTCAGTATTTTGTATGTTGTGATCATTTCCCCTATGTTGCTTTTGTCATGCAGGGTTGTAAGGTTCAATTCCGCTAGCCTATTTTCGTTGCAACTTTTTCCGTTGCAGCGTAGCAGCATCAGGACTAGTAGAAGCAGCAGCAATAAGAGAAGAGGCAGCAACAGCAGCAGTAGCAGCAGCAGCAGCAGAAGCAGCAGCAGAAGCAGCAGCAATAAGAGAAGAGGCAGCAACAGCAGCAGTAGCAGCAGCAGCAGCAGAAGCAGCAGCAGAAGCAGCAGCAATAAGAGAAGAGGCAGCAGCAGCAGCAGAAGCAGCAGAAGCAGCAGCAGCAGCAGCAGTAGCAGCAGCAGCAGCAGCAGTAGCAGCAGCACCAACAGCAGAAGCAGCAACAGGAATGACAAACCAACAAAAATCTCCCCTTAGCCACAGCAATTGCAACATCCGAAGAATCAACATTATTTTAAAAGTTGACTTAATTAACACACACTCGTACACATCTTCCAAACTTCAGCTGGGAGAGAAATTCGTGAGAAATCGCATCTGTCTGTCGCATCCGTCACATGTTAGTTGTGTTGGCAGGTTTGTTGATGTTTGGTGATGAGTTGATCATCACCCGCCCCCCCCCCCCCCAGGTCGCTGGGGGAAAAAATATCCATAATTAGTTTAGGAGTCGAGGTGGGACGCAGCATCTTTTCCTTCAGTTAATTAATCATGTAAAAGGGATGCTGTTAGGAGATGACTTTCTTTGTTGGTAGTGTTTCTATATGGCTTCAAAGGGCTTTATTGATATGTTATATCTCTCTCTCTCTCTCTCTCTCTCTCCTGTATTCCTCATTTTGCATTTTTTCTCCCTAGGATTTTTCAAGTATTTTGAGAATTGCATTCTGTAATGAAGCATAGCTCTTTGGTCCTCACTATTAAATCTTGACAATTTCTATCTATGTGAACACACTTCGATGTGGCGTCAGGGTCGAGCTCAATCTCCCTAGCCCCGCCTCTTCACCCTTAGACGATTAAATGTATTGATTTTCATTCCACACATTTCTCGAATTATTTTCAGCTGAATCGAGTTATTGAGCTCAATTGGCCATTTTTTCTTATAGGTAATTCAATTTGCAGTACTTTTTTTTAATTGTTGTTTTTTGCAAGCAATCATCGGAGGGGCCTCGTAGCCTGGTGGATAGCGCGCAGGACTCGTAATTCTGTGGCGCGGGTTCGATTCCCGCACGAGGCAGAAACAAATGGGCAAAGTTTCTTTCACCCTGAATGCCCCTGTTACCTAGCAGTAAATAGGTACCTGGGAGTTAGTCAGCTGTCACGGGCTGCTTCCTGGGGGTGGAGGCCTGGTCGAGGACCGGGCCGCGGGGACACTAAAAGCCCCGAAATCATCTCAAGATAACCTCAAGAAGATTATTTCTGAAACTCGTCTATTGCTTCACTTTCTTTCTCTTTGTGCCTTGGTCCTGTAATTTCATGTTTTAAACATGTTTTAAACCGCCTTATCTACTCTGCATATGCTCTTAAGGTATCTTGAACGTCGTTATCAGATAGCAACGTATAAGATATCTTTTAGGGTGCTTTAAAAAAAGGGCGATAACATGTTACCACATTTTGTTCTTCTTCTAAGCGTTTATGAGCTTGAGTTCACTTAGCCAGTGTGTGTGTAATAGAGTTTCAGTAGTTCTGAGACGTGTGTTGGAATGCACTTAATTTTGGGCCTTTTCCTAGTTTTTTTTATTTAGATGGAAACTGCAATTTGGGAGGCTGCGTATTCCAGTTATGGTCTTACGTAGGTTGGGTATAATGTTCTGAAGCCCCATTTTTTTATCCCCCATTAATAAAAAAAATTATTAAACTGTATTTCCTAAGTGTGTCGCAACTGTACAGTACGGGTTAATGAGTGCTTACGCAAATGCATTCGTGATTGCGTGATTGAATACGTACGTGTGTGAGTGCAATTGCGTTCTTATGTAAACTCTTTTGCGTGCGTGTGTGCATGCTTGTTGGAGCGTTCGTAGGTTTATTATTATGACTCGTTTCATGGCCAACAAACACATCTTGCATAGAGACTAGAACGTTAAGCAGTTGGGTCGGAGGCTGGACAGCTTAAGCATCCTTAGGGAGATAAAAATGTAATCTTATTGAGTCCAGGTAATCAAGTGGGAGTTCTTGAGACGCGCCCTGAAGTCTTTAAGAGGAGGTGGGGGGGGGGGGGAGGATGGAGGATAGAGCCTAGCCTTAGAGGGTGGATAGAGCCTGCTATTACTACCTGGCTCTATATCTGCATCGTCTTTTTCTTCCCTTTATCTTTCCTTACTCTCCTCGTTCACTGCCTTGGCTCCTCCATTCTTATACATATCTACTTGATCATTATACATATCTACTCGATCTTTATACATATCTACTCGATCTTTATACATATCTACTCCATCCCTATACATATCTACTCCAATCTTTCACCTTTGTTCATCTGGTCCTCCTTCCTGGCTTCCTCCCTCACCCTTCCCTACCTCTCTTCCTCCCGTCACCCCTCCCTACCCTACCTCTCTTCCTCTCTATCCCTATCCCTCCCTATCCCTCCCTCCCGTTACGCCATAATCAACATTTACAAGTGCCTCAAATACCAGTCGACAGATCTTTTACATACTCTTGCTCTCACAATGGACGACTTAGCCACCATAATTGTTTTCTTCATATATATATATATATATATATATATATATATATATATATATATATATATATATATATATATATATATATATATATATATATGCCCCCGTGAGTTAATGGTTGTCGGGGCCAATGGCTCTTAGCACTTAGATGTTCATAAAGACTTTTAAACACAAGTGTTTTAAATTGCTGATGGTGGTTCGAGGTTTTTAATGGGTTTGAGACGCCGTGGTACGAGATGTACCCTGGAGAGGTTGGTACAGTTATGTACCGGGGAATCTATGGGGTTTAGGCCTTGTGTTGGAAGCATTTTGGCTCTTAAATCTATGAATGAAATTGCTTAATAAAACCTGGCTTTGGAGTGGTGGTTCTAGATTTAAGTAGATTTTTTATTTTCCAGATATTGTTGAAGGGTTATGTTGTTGTTGTTTAAGATTCACTACTCGGAACTAAAAGTTCCAAGCAGCACGGGCTATGGTGAGCCCGAAGTGAGGGGTTATGATTACAGGATTGTGTGGTAACAGCTGGGTCGTACCAAGCTGGTATTAGGATCTTTTAGTGGGAAATTACGGTCTATTTCAAACTGTTTATTAAGTATTTTTGTAATCAGTGCTAAATCATATGATTTATGCTCGAGTGTGTATATATATATATATATATATATATATATATATATATATATATATATATATATATATATATATATATATATATATATATATATATATATATATATATATATATATATATATTTAATATGTCGTACCTAGTAGCCAGAACGCACTTCTCAGCCTACTATGCAAGGCCCGTTTTGCCTAATAAGCCAAGTTTTCATGAATTAATATATTTTCCCAAATTTTTTCCTTATGAAATGATAAAGCTACCCATTTCATTATGTATGAGGTCAATTTTATTTTATTGGAGTTAAAATTAAGGTAGATATATGACCGAACCTAACCAACCCTACCTAACCTAACCTAACCTAACCTATCTTTATAGGTTAGGTTAGGTTAGGTAGCCGAAAAAGTTAGGTTAGGTTAGGTAGGTTAGGTAGTCGAAAAACAATTAATTCACGAAAACTTGGCTTATTAGGCAAAACGGGCCTTGCATAGTAGGCTGAGAAGTGCGTTCTGGCTACTAGGTACGACATTATATATATATATATATATATATATATATATATATATATATATATATATATATATATATATATATATATAAAATGAAGCTTTACATACACTAATATGTATATATAGTGTATGTAAAGTGCTTACATGTAACACGACAGTATAAAAAAACTAGAACGATTTATACATATATAATGGCAAGGAATTATATTTAAATAGGCCTTCAAATTCGTAGGCCCATGCAAACTGGTCCACCCCCCATCCTTCCCAACCCCCTCTCCCCCAATCCCTTTTTATCCAGGTCTGGGTACCAGTGATTCCTTTTGTGTGTGGCAAATGGTGGTTTCGTGGTTTATACTGAATGGCCTTTATCAAGTTCTGTTTGGGGAGTGGTGGTTAATGGTCTGTTTAGGGCAGAAGTAGTTCCAAGTTTGTATGTGTTACATATGTGTCAAGGCTGTTCGTGTACCGGTAAATTTTTCCCTCCCCTGTTTTTCGTTTTTCTTGGGAAAAATCCTAATCAGCATCTTCATATTCACGGACAGGATGAACAACCCAGCGGGTTTTCTTCCTATTGGGGAGTGTTGTACATGCTGCTATGGCGGTGTGTTCACTCACAGGATGAGTGGCGCTGCCCAATACTGTCACTATGGCGGTGTGTCGACTCACAGGATGAGTGGCGCTGCCCAATACTGTCACTATGGCGGTGTGTCCACTCACAAGATGAGTGGCGCTGCCCAATACTGTCACTATGGCGGTGTGTCCACTCACAAGATGAGTGGCGCTGCCCAATACAGTCACTATGGCGGTGTGTCCACTCACAGGATGATTGGCGCTGCCCAATACTGTCACTATGGCGGTGTGTCCACTCACAGGATGAGTGGCGCTGCCCAATACTGTCACTATAGCGGTGTGTCCACTCACAAGATGAGTGGCGCTGCCCAATACTGTCACTATGGCGGTGTGTTAACTCACAGGATGAGTGGCGCTGCCCAATACTGTCACTATGGCGGTGTGTCCACTCACAGGATGAGTGGCGCTGCCCAATACTGTCACTATGGCGGTGTGTCCACTCACAGGATGAGTGGCGCTGCCCAATACTGTCACTATGGCGGTGTGTCCACTCACAGGATGAGTGGCGCTGCCCAATACTGTCACTATGGCGGTGTGTCCACTCACAGGATGAGTGGCGCTGCCCAATACTGTCACTATGGCGGTGTGTCCACTCACAGGATGAGTGGCGCTGCCCAATACTGTCACTATGGCGGTGTGTCCACTCACAAGATGAGTGGCGCTGCCCAATACTGTCACTATGGTGGTGTGTCCACTCACAGGATGAGTGGCGCTGCCCAATACTGTCACTATGGCGGTGTGTCCACTCACAGGATGAGTGGCGCTGCCCAATACTGTCACTATGGCGGTGTATCCACTCACAGGATGAGTGGCGCTGCCCAATACTGTCACTATGGCGGTGTGTCCACTCACAGGATGAGTGACGCTGCCCAATAAACTCGCCTTTCGAAGCAACATTAAAAAAATAGGTAGGTAATGAAAGAACTTTTGATGGATTTCAAGTTTAAAACAGAGCTGTTCGATAATTTTCAAATCAGACTGAAGATATTTGTCAGTGAGTTTTATGCTAAAAATTTTAATTTAAAATTACACTGTCATCATAACTATTTCTGTTGAAGCATTAACTCAGATTCTAATCAAATGAGTTTAATAAACAATAAAGGGGTGACTGGGAAGAGTTCCAATATACTAAGAATCTGTAAGAATAGAGCAAAATGGATATATTCAGGACACACATTGCAAATTATTGTCACCGATAAACTAAGTCCCAAGAAACACGTGACTTAATCACAACGTTGAGGCGACGTATTAAATAAAGATTATTATCCTTGCTAACTCAGCTGTGTGCTAAGTTATAACTTCTCCATGGTAAAATTAGACACATTTCCTGCCAGAATTACCTGACCAACCAGGCTGTAGTGAATATGTAGTCCTGCGGACCGCTCCAAGCAACAGTCTATTGGCCCAAGCAATCGAGCGTCAAGACCAGATCCTGAGGGGGTGGGTGGACACTAGAAGAACTCTCAGAACCCGTTACAGGTACGATCCGGGTCTGCAGCGGCCTGATTCCAGTCCGGTTTGGTCGAAGAATCTCATCCCTCTGGTCTGAGGACAGTAGACATTCCTCCTACAGGGTGGTCGGTCCGTAGTGTAGATCTGATACTGATTGAACTCTGTTACCTTCCTTTCCTAAGTGTACTTGTTTAACTCCCCATTACTTTACTATTTGTTGAGCCCTATTAGTTAGTTATTCGTTGTTTAGTCCCTATTAGTTAGTTGATACTTTAGCCTTATTAGTTATTAGTTGTATTACTAAGGGTGGATATCAATAGAAGCTGCCTCGTATGGGCCAATAGGACTTCTGCAGTTACTTTCATTCTTATGTTCTTATGTTCTAACACAACATTCTTAAGTTCTTATGTTCTAAGACAACATTCTTAAGTTCTTATGTTCTAAGACAACATTCTTAAGTTCTTATGTTCTAAGACAACATTCTTAAGTTCTTATGTTCTAAGACAACATTCTTAAGTTCTTATGTTCTAAGACAACATTCTTATGTTCTTATTTTCTACCACAACATTCTTTTGTTCGTATCAGTTGATTAGACCTATGAGTTAATTATTTAGTTGTTTAATCCTATCAGTCTCAAATTGTTTAAGGTCCAAAGCATTACCTCAATCACTGCTTGTGTGACTTATAATGTTAAAAG